>NW_028186867.1:11234134-11294450 GCF_003343005.1 Rhea americana | reverse complement strand
ATAGGAGGTTAAAAGCTACAGCTGAGGGGTCTGCAGATAATGGTGCGGCTGTGTTCGCTGCATGCTCTGATAACAGAAACAGGAGCTAAGTGTTCTGGGAAGGGAGCTACAGCAGCCAGGTGGAAGAATGAACACTGGAAATGCTGGGAGATCTGCAATAAGAGAAGGAAATCTGTGGCAAACTGCTCTGAGCTTTCACAGGCCTCACTTACTAATAACTGGAGGTGGAACTTATTTCTCTGTGCCAGAGTCTATTACACTCACAACTTGGGAGTCTCAGACCAATTTCCATGCAGTCCACCAGCGTGCCACTGCATTGAAGCAGGTTTAGCTGTATTGGTGGCCTCTGGTCAAGAACTAATTTGGCTTCAGAGAGTGAGCTACCTTTAAGAGCAGGGGTAAAGCTTATTCTGAGAGGTTACAGTGTGGTCAGTCAGATTTCTTGCATGACCAACCGAAGAAAAATAGGTCACCCACACGTTTTGCATGCTCCCCCTTGCTCAGTTTTAAAGCTGAAACAGCTGCTCCAGTAACACTCCTGGCTGGGATTTAAGGTAAAGTAAATGCTGCAGACAGACCCTTTATATAGGTTCTCTTTATACAGAGAATGGGGAAAGGAAAGGCAAAGATACCCTTACTTATGGGACTGACATGATTTTACTTGCTTGTTTAATAACAGCTCAGTGTCTTCTTTCTATACAAATGTTTCTCTGCTCAAAAGAAATGATTACCTGGTTTGATATCACACTGGCTTCTCTCAGTACTTGCTGGTTCACCGTTTGTGACGATGCARTTTGCCCTTGAAGTTGAGAACTAGGAACAAGCTGCTGCTGAGAAATGACCCCTGGCCTCTGCTGTAGCTGTTGTGGCTCTGGCTGTTGAATATTGCTAAAGCTCAGGGACACTGTTGGCTGTTGTAAAAACATCTGGAAAAGAAAAGGGAAGGTTTTATTCACATCTCCTAGCTAACTGGATAACGATGGTGACAGAGTTAAATCCAAAGATATGTTCTAAAATAAAGTTATCACTGTTCTGTTTACTGTTGATTGGAAATCACATATCATTCCTACACTAACAGTTTTGCTGTCTCTATTTTCTTTCTTTCTTCTTCTGACAGTGTATTAATTACTTATGAAATGCATCCTGAAGGTAGAAGTCCTCTCTCTGCGGAGCAGGCACAGTCCTTGTGACAGCGATTCACTGCACAGTCACGGTGTTCTGGGGCATCGTCTCCGGAGAGAACAGAGTCATTCCCTGTCTTTTCAATCCTTTCGTTTATCCCTTCAGCAAAATCAGCCTGCCTTTCAGCCAAGGCTGCTTTTGAATTTGTCTCTGGAAATTCAACGCCCTACATGCAGTCGGGCTGTTGAATCTTTTTAATGAGGTTGCAGGCAGGCCTGCCCATGCTGCATGGCTGTATCCTTATCACTGAGGAGATCTGTAAACAGGCGGTCACTGTCATTTGTGTGATTTCCAGTCAGGTAACTGTCACCTGRTGGTCTTCCATGTGTTTGGCTTATGCAGAAGAACTAACAGCCCCTCTGCTACTATCTGTGCAAGCAACACAGTGTTTTGCATTGCAAAATGAGACTTCCTTCTTTATAAGTTTCTTCTTTATGTAAGTTACAGGACTTTGGATTTTTTTTCTTTTTCTATAGGCTATTCATTTTTTTATAGYCATATAAAGGCATATTTTTATAGATTATTTATGCTACAAGCTCTTGCAATGCATCAAACCTAGTYGGATATCCTCTTGCCACCAAGGAAGTTACACTTCCCTGGTAGCTGAAGGCATTCCTGGGTTTTATTCTGATTCCCCACCACTACTACCCTTGTGCAACACAGTTAATTTAAGTGGAACAACTTATGATTTAAATGAAATCAGAATCACAATTACTCTCTTCATTATGCATCCCTCAGTCTCATACCCAGCAGTACATCTGAGGTACGCCTAGTAATTAGTACACCTTTCTGCAGCTTATTGCTATATTAACAAATCCCTAAACTATCATGTCCCCTGCAATTTCTTTCAGGAAAAAAACATACCTTTCTCCAAAGACCTGACACAATTGCTCCTCATTTGCCTAAGTATGGGTTGATCCATCATATTTGTACTTATTTATCTAGCTTTTAAAATGTTGTTTATATTTAAATATGTTAAATTTTCAATGCATTTCCCTATGCCAAGTTTTACTCTGAAAAAAGGTACAGACAAAACTTATGTTAGTCAGTTGAGAGAGAGGGGCAATTAATGAAAATTTTAATGGTCCTAAAGCAATGGCTTGTTTCAGGTGTTGTAGGCTAACAGCATCTCAAAGACATCTGATGTAAATAAATGGGTCAAGTAACAGAGTTGTGGCTGCTCACAGCAGGTCTAAAACTAGCTCTGAGTGTTTTCTTTTAAAAACATTGCTCACTGAGTTTGGAGCCATTATATATCAGAAAGACAGATGGTCTCGCAATTCCTGCCAAGTAAATAGGTCTTATTATGAATAAATCAAAGATAGAAATTATGAAAATTCATTTTCCTGTTTATTTTCTCTACTTAGAAGCTGAGCTTTGGACATGCTTGGTAAATGAACTTTTTTGGTTAGCTCCAGCAATGGAASTGGTGATCATTTGTTTGACGTAAAATTCAGAACAGGTAAAGCGAGTGGTATGTTTCAAAAACGTGATGTGAAACCACTGTTACTGGCAAGATCACCACAAATTAAGACCTTTAAAGGCTGTATTTTACGCATCCTCCCTGTACCTGGTGCACAGTGCTGAGAAATAYTAAGTTCATCCAAGGCAAATGCAACACCTCTCAATGCCAGTGTTAGGCAGGGTGTGAATTTATAGCAAATTACTTACTCTGCAGGGAATTGCCTGTGTGCATGCTTTACTTTGAGATGAAGGCGAGAAAGCAGAGAAGCCTGCTTTGCAATTATCAGAGTGCCACTGGATAGGAATGTGCGCAATTAGCACTTGGCAACTAACAAACTGTAAATTTACAACTAAGTTCATCACAGTAAACCTTTTTTTAAAATGTTTTCATAGCCTGAGAGGCATACCTAGAGACACTCTCTGTTGCCTACTAATGGTCAAAGCAACACTACTACCATCAGAACATAAATGCCCTGGAAAAACAAGCCCAGGACAAGAAGCAATGGTGCCATTTAGTCTGTGTCCCCGCAGAACAGGAAGACTCGGGCTGCCTCATCAAAACAGGGCTCAGCCTGAGAGAGAATCAGAAGAGTGGAGTTTCCACCTAACAGTTAAGCATAAAAAGCAAGAAGATACTTCATTTGTACAACACTTATGAGTGTTTCTTCATAAAATAACTTCTGTGGTAGTCCTGCCTGAATTCATCTGCAACACTGAAATGCTACAGCTTTAAACAACAACAGAAACCCCATAAGAAACAAATCTTTCCCAATCTGAGCAAATCAAGGAGACAAATTAGCAGCCCTGTAACTGCACTGCAGATAATGACATGTCTCATGGCTGATTTTGCGTACTGCAAGATCAGTGAAGCATCTTAAAAATATTTTTTAATTGGCCAGCTTGTTAACATACTCAGCAAAGCAGCGAGCGAGAGAGAAGAGACGCTGCTGCCCCTTCGTTCCAAGGTAGTCATCTCTGCAGCTAATGGATGGATCGTGTTGGCAAGATGTTGTGAGAAAAGTGGCTGTTTGACTCTCCTCATTCTTTGGATAATCAGGAGCTTATAACCCTCAGGCTCATCATACAGATATCAAGTCTCTTCCTTTGTGTAAAATATGTAAAGATGAAAAGTACAGTACTGGCAACCTGAGCTTCACTGGCTTCCAAGAGAGGCTGATTTGCAAATTGTGGGTGGCTACGGATGGTCTCATTTGTAGTTCTTGCAAGCTGGTCRGGCTTAGCCTTTCTGCCTTCCTCTCCATCCGTGATTCATTAGTTGGACTGCTCAATACTGGAACAGACACAGCAGCCTTCAGACTTCTGAGGTTACACTTGCTGCTCCTGTCCCTAATACTTTCATTTCTCAGGAAACGCAGTAACAGGGATTTAATGAGTTTTTTGAACACTTTTGTTCAAGCCCTGCAGTCCTCCTGCTAGTTTCATCTTGTATCACCCAAGGCTTGTGGAAATGGTTACTAATGCCAACTACTGTGCTCAACGTTGGTCCAGTTGGAAAAGCATTTCTTGGTGGACTCTTGTACTACAGTTTGAAGGGAATGGAAATCAGGCTCCGTTCTCCACAGAGCTACCCGCACCCTTCTGTGTGGAAGGGAGTGAGTCAGCATGGAAGGGACACTAATAGAACAGCTAATGAGGGAAAACTGGAGAAAAGCCCCCCTCTTTTCAGGGAGCCTATGGCACTCCCCCCCCCTGCTTCCTGCTCTCACAGATTTGTTCTCCACGTGGAATATTAAAGAGATCAGAAATATACTACATGGTAATGCTCCTCTCTTTGGCACTAGGCTTTGTGGGTTTGATAAGAGATGCAGGCCAAAGCCTTCAGACATCCGGCTCCGTGAATGATGAAAGCTGTGTCGCAACGTGTGTGGTTTGATTTCTGATTTAGCAGTTTACCCCTGACTGCTTGTGAGTAACAAGAGTGCTGCATGCAAAAATATGAGGTGTTATTTTAAATTGCCTCTGATGGTTTGAATAAGAGAAACCTAATTCCTCATCTCACTTTATCCCCTTAACGGCACAGTAATTTCTTTTTTTTTTAATCTACAGAAAACTGGAGAAGAAGGTCCTGGTCATAAGACAATGTGACCACTCACATCTCATTGCTTTGTCTAATTGTTTGGGAGAGACCAAAAGGCACTCGGACTACCAACACCGGCTCTCCCAGTCCAGCCGTGCCCCTCCAGGCAGATACAGCAGCCCCTGTGTTTCCAAGCCACCCTCCAGTTCCCCTCCGTCTGCATCCACAATGAGCTGTGATATGGTCAATGCTAACATCAGGCAACTTGTAGGGTTTTGAAAAAAATATTCCCCTGGGTCCAACCTGGCACATTCATCACAGGGGAAAGGGGATCACACAAATGCTGTAAGTCAGAGCTACAAACCCAAAGGGCTGGGTGGTGCAGAACCACCCRCTCTGGGCCTCTCCTTCTGTCTGCTTGAACTTGCAGGAGCATAGAGGAGAACCTGTCCCACAATCTTTGGGTTATTAAATGCACCGTAGTGCATATGGAAGACATCTAAGTAAAAATAAAATCCATTCCCTGCATGTAAGAACATGCTCTGATCTTCCACTTTTGTCTGAATTATGTAAAAAAAACCCTGGATCAGTGAGTATGAATACTAAGACTTCACCAGGAGAGAGTAATGTTTTTGCCCAATTAAAAAGAGGGCAAGTGAGAATGTCGTGTCTCTTGATATTGGTAATAACAGTAATAGCTTGCAGATATATGACATGATTCTGAACTGAAAGGCCAGTTAATTGCAAAGAGAATTTCCTTTCTTGTTAATCAAAGTCAATGCAGAACCAATGGAAGAAACACATTGATATTAAACCTGGTCTACTTATATGTTTATATGACACCAGGAGCAGAGAGTCCCGGTTTTGGGACCCACTRCCGCTGGGTTATATTATTAGGAGTGCATATGCAGCAACTTAGGTGGCCAAGTTTCTAATTTGTCTTCACGGATACCTTAATTGCCTAAGCCTACAATCCCAAATTGTTTTAATACGTGAGCTGCATTTCACAGATGTTGATTATAGGCAAGATCCTATTTCTGTGGAGGTCAGGATCAAAATCCCCAMTAACTTCAGTGAGTCCCAGGTTTTTATACTGTGCTTAAAATGTTCTTTGGGACATTCATTTCTGTGATGGAGCTTGCCTTCTAAAAARTCTTGCTAGTATAATATTCACAGTGGGTCCCCAATGCAGCATTTCTAGCAAGGGTCATTTAACTTGATATTCCTAGTTAAATTACAGGAACATAGCAATAATCATTCCACTTTCAGAAAACTTCCATAAAACTGGATGATTTCTCCATTTGTCATTAAATGGAACTTGAGATGTACCAAATTGCATTTGCTATTATTTATGAGGTGCAGCAGGCATAAAGGGTAGTACAAAGCAGATATTGTACTTGGTAAATCCTAGCTTGGTGGAGGAGGCATATCAAAAACACAGGAATAGCAGGTACAGTCAGCTTAACCCCAGCAGCTTAAGCTGGTCCAGGGAAGGACAGACTCAGGCAGTAGTGTTGGCCTTCCAGGTGTACACAAATCAGCACTAGTAAAGTGTGTGAGATTTTTTTTTTTTTTTTTTTTTGGTACTATGACAAAGAAAGTCATCTCCTGTGCTCTGACCCAGCTGGGGCTGGGTCAGGAAGCAGGGAGAGATGAGCCCTTGGGGAGAGCCTGAAGAGGGGTGGGCAGGAGAAGCACAGGGCTGCTGGCCAAGGAACAGCTGGACAGATGTGACAGTGAGGACTGGTAATTCATGTTTGAAGCAAGCACTGAAGCTAATGAACTAGAGACATGATCATTGCTGAGTCTTGCAATTGAGCACTTTGTTATTATCATTACTCAATCTGAAGACTCAGTAGATGATATATTAAGTACTACTGTGAACAAATTAATTTCTTCCCACCATGGTTGAGATATTTCTTCCACTTTTTCTTCCAGAGGCCCCTCAATCTTTTTCAATGTAGGTTTCTCAAGAGGCTATCAGAGGGCAAAATCCTCTTTCAGATTAGTTAGTTTTCTCATATCCAGATTTCCTGGACTCTGGAACTAAACTGAAGCTGCCAACTCAGGTGAGAAGATGCTTAACTCTGCCCCTTCCAACACCATCTCACCTGTACACTGGAGTCCTGGACCAAGCAGAGCTGCTCCTGTATTTTCTGAAGTTCCTCCTGCTGCCACCGAATGTTGGCCTGCAGGATCCGTGTTCTTTGTTCGAGCTGGTCCTTGATGGTCTGGAACATGCTAAACTGTGCYGAGAACTTTAAAAAAAGGGGGGGAAAATCCATCATTATGATATGGATAGACMTCAATACTATATTAATATATAAGAATTTATTGGTCTCTTGATTGTAAAACACAGTCAAAAAATAAGGTATGTGTTTGTAATACTTCTATACTAAATCTGTTATATTTTCAATTTTACATATATTAAATTGCCTCAGTTATAGTGATCTGCTCACAACTGTTCCTGTTCTATTAGTATATCATCATAATGACTGTTTTTGAAGGGATGTTACTTTAAAATATTATCAGGCACATATTAATTAGATGTCAGAGTGYATTATTATTACTAGCCTGTAGTTTTTAGCCCTTAGCATGACATAACCCTATATTCCAAAGAGTTTYATTAACAATTCCCTTTTCCCACCCAGAAATAGCAGTCCCACAATGACTTATTCTGCCGATTATTTATTGTATCATCATGTAACGGTTAGGCGTAGTAAATATTTTCTAGATTTCTGCAGCCAAGTAATAGTCAAGCTGCAAGAAATAYTAAGTTATTTTTCTACATGACATGAAATGAATGGTGAAGCTCAGTAGGYGAAAGGCTACTCTAAATAATTATATAAAATAGAGATCACTAATGGGAGTCAAGAAGAAAGTGAAACACGCAATGCYTAGTAGTCCAATAAGCACCGAGGAGACTAACATGGTAATAAWTTCCTAATTTCATTTGGTGTTTTAGGTTATGATTTGAAGTTCTCTGAAGTTAATTATTACTTTAATTGGCTTTGGAGTAGCTGCTTTGCATGAGTTTCCATTCTAACAGTAAAAAACACACTTTGGAAAAATCCTACAGTGCAATCCTCTGTAACAACATCGTACAGTCTAATGATTTTCTGGGCACTTGGAGAAATCTAAATGTGACGGGTCAGATTCGTCTCAGCTAACAGCTCTGCTGTGAAACAGCTATGTGGGTGAAAGTACCGTCACCTTCCCTCCAACAAGCATCCGAAATCTCTGTGTAAATGTCCTTCAGGTGAGAAAGGAAGAGAACTTTAGAGGGTTTTTCTTCTGTATATATTTATGCAGGTGGAGGGCAGCTTTTCAGTGACATCAAGTCTCCTTGTTCCAGTCTGGCTCTGAGTTTTGGAAGGCTCCTGGGCACCCTGATTTTAGGGTGGAACTGTGCCRTGAAGCAATTGCTCGATTAGAGTCAACAGAGCTAATTCCTGCTTTAACATGGGTCTATAKGGAAGATTTTTTTTAAAAAAAAATCTCAGTCTTGGAACCTAATTCTCTCTAGATCAATTCTCTTACTAAGGACTTCTCTTAGCTCTTTAAAAGGGTCTTTATCAGAAAGGAAGAAAAATAAGTTTTAGGCAAAAGTTTCATTTTAACTACCTGGCCTGCCAGGGGTAAGTTTATCACTGAGACAGTTCAGGTGTGTGAGCTCCTTTAAGAAGCATTGGGAAAGGAACTYGATTTTCTTCGAATAAGAAATATAAAGAATCTTAGAAGAAATAGTTTTATACTCATTTCGTACTTCAATAAGAAACAGTCTTTATGTCCAAACGTTAGTTTTGGATTTGAATTTACTTTGAATGGTTGCACACAAAAAGTATTGCTTTTGATTTTAAATTATTATTCCATATGATTCTTTTCAGCACATTCTCATATTTGACATACATTTATAGTATTTTCTTTCTAATTTCTTCTTCATGTGCTTTTTGTATTAACAACTTAACAACAACAACAACTAGTGGCCTGCTAGAAGGAGARCCGTTCAGAAAGAAGACAAGACACTTTCTTCTCTTCTTTTTTTCTCTTTCCCATTCTATAAAGCCAAAATTAGATAGTAACTCTTGCAATGACCTGTCTGATAAAAAGCTTCCATTGCTTTCCCGTACGGTGAGACAGTAACAGCAATTGACCTGCACGAGAGAGTATTTATCTCAAGATCATTAACTGCTCAACTAATTAGGGAAGAAATCTGTAATTGTGCAATAAATTWAAAAGCTTAACTCAAATTGTTCCATGGAAAACACTGCACAGCTTTAAGTCTGTTATTAGTGTCAGATAAAGTTACTGTTTGTCCCGCTTAAGTATCTACAATCTTGCTGTGGTCCTCAGAAAAGGGAATGCTACAGGTGTACCAGCTTTCCGGACACAGCCAAGCAGGCAAGACAAAACCCATGGCAGATCTGTCACTGCAGAGCATCCCCAGTTCGATCTTCTGGTGCATGAGTCACCCCCACTGGCACAGGCACCTCAGGGCACGCAGGGAAAGGGGGCCCTGTGGGCACGCTCCCCTCGCCGGCTCTGCAGGCAGCCCCRGGTGGCCAGCTTGGGGCACAGGGTGGTGGAAGCGAGGGCAGGGGAGCTGCGGCCCATGGGGCTGCCACGACGCGCCCCGGCCAGCTTTGAGCTCACTAGACGGTTGCAAATGTGTTGAACAAAAAGACAGAAGCCTCAGTGACATTATGTTCCTGTAAGTGCCATGAAAATAGATAGCTAGGTAAAAGAGAGAGACCCTATTTATTTTTTAGCGTGGTTTTCTAAAGAAATGAGGCTTTTATTTCCTCCCACCTTACAACCCTGTTGGCCAACACTGGAGACATGCAACTGAGTCGTGAGAGTCTCAAAAGCATCAAGCTGCTGTAATTTTCATGAAAGCTGTAGCTGAGCAAAGCCACTAGTAGCCCAACTGTAGCTGAGGGACCCACTGGCTCCCCTCCGGATGGAAAGGCTGGACCCAGGCGCCAGCCTAGCAAGGCACTGAAGTTCAGTCGCAAGATGCAGTCCCTAGGAAACCAGGTTTCATTAGTTTTGCTATTCACCCAACTTGTTCCTTCCTTCTGCTTTCTGAATAGCACTTGCACATTCCCAAGCAGAGTTATTGGTACTGATTTTTGTTCAGTCACCAACATCCACTGTGTTGTAGGAGATTTTTAATTTATTGCAATGAACAAGAAACAAATACTTTAATGGGGAGCACTTGGTTTAAAGTTTAAAGCCATCCACATTCAAGCAGCACCTAGCACCGTGCTTTAGGGCTCATTCATGAAAATTGGCAAGTTGGAATCTCAAACTGTATTTAGGTGGTGACTAAACCAAGACAGCATTCCCCTGAAATAAAAAGTTCAAGCAGATGGCGCGTGAGGCGAGAGCTAGCTGTTGGCTGCAGATGCACTTGTGGCTGCTTGAAACATCCTTCTCTTGCTGCTGCCCCTTGGCTGGATGTTTGGGCTCCCACAGATGAGCCCTTGCAAGGACTTCCAGAAAAGTGCCTTGGTCCTGCAGGTACATGCTCAAAAAATTTGTTTTAACAGCTTACACCACTAAACTTCAGCACAAGGTGAGCAAAAAGCCAGCAGATAGCAACTTCTGAAACTGCTGCTTCTCAGTCTACAGCAAAGTGACTGACCTCAGCCCAAGCACTGTTCCTATTGGGGTCCATGGCATGATTTTGTCAGCACGAAAAGATCTTTGATCTAAACTACACTTGTATTTAGGGGAAAAGTTGATTGAGTATTCATAAGTTTTGTCACCCTCTGAAGCAGAGGTGAAACCTTTTTTGAAACAGACACACGGTAAAATGTTATGGGAATAATTCAGTAGTGATTCTGGCATATTTGTGGTGGAGGAGTAGATGTTGTAGTTCTAAAAATAATGAGCTATTGTTCTACTGCTGAACTGCTGAGAAATAACCAACTAGAAAATTGAGGAAATGGTAACAGTGGAAAGTGTGCCTGGATTGCTATACTATACCTTGATTTCATCACTCATTCACTTAGTGCTGTARGCACATAGGATGAGTCTTTCTCTTGTCTTGCTGAACAATGGATTACATTGCTGTAGGTTGGCATGTTTATTATTTTAAGGTGGCAAGTACAGAAAGAAATTAATAGTTTATGAACAATCACCCAAATCTGTGGAGAATTACTACCTTTTCCAGGAATGTCTGGTATGAAGTGTGAGCCTCGGTAACCTGAACAGATCCTGTGGTGCTATCTTCCCACTTTGCAATAAGGGGAGCATCTGCCTGAGCTTCTCCAGGGGCACTGCTGTGATTGACTGAGCTTGCTGCCACTCAAGAAGGTGATCACCAGAGGACTGCTTATTTAGACAGACTCAGTTCATCCCTGTTCATTTCCCCAAAATTTAGTCAGTCCTAAGAGACTGAACAGCTGGCTGTGCCACTGAAAAATACTCTAATTTGGCTGAGAAGTAATGGGACAGAAATGCCAGCAAGACTGTTAAATAGGGCTTTCAGGAAACAACCAAAAAGCATCTCTCTAGAATGAGTTTGAACACAGAAGAAAGAGGAGTAGAAAAAAGTCGAGGAAAACATGCACAGGTTTATATAAACAAACTAATTGATGTTTTGAAATGCATTAATGAATAGCAGAGAAAAATATCTGCAAAAGAAAATGAATGCTCAGAGCAGATAATTGATACTCTGTTTCTTCATTGTAGGCTGGTGTGGAGTTGAGACAAGAATGTTAAACATAAAAGATAAATGAGAATGTGTTATTTTAAAGCTGGGATCTTGCAGACTTTATGTGTTTTATATGCTACAGGAAGAAACTCTGGCATCCTGTGAGGGAGTACAGGGTACAAATGGTAGAAGCCACCAAGGCTTCTAGTCACTTCCCAAATTATCACAGCATGGTCACAGGACAGAAACAGTGTGACAGAAACACACTAGTCAAGTTTGCTCCATCTAAATCGGCTACCAGTGAAACATGGAGATGGCTTTTTGGGCCATCATTTGCTTTTGAGATGTGAGCTAATAGACCCCAGTGAAGGACTTTGCCTCTGGCAGTTTCTTCGTTGTTCCTGGCAATCTCTCAAAATGGATCTTGTTGAACTGATGTGTCCTATACTGCGGGTTATTTCTACATTGGCATAGCCAAAGAGGCTTTTAGGAGGATTAATTGTCTGTCTGTGTTTTTGTTTTTTAACTCTCATCAGGACCTTGATTTTGAAGGGACCTGATTCTGTAAAGGCAGGGTTGAAAACTGTTCTTCCATCTCGTTTTTTTGTCCTCCTGTAACATGGATGTCGGTGTGTACTCAGACATATATGCACCTGTGCTTCTGCTGTGAGTGTCTGTATATAAATATAAGTTTAAACACACAAGTATACAGTTCAGAAACACGTAAGTATACAGTTCAGATGACACTCCCACAATATTTTGAGAGCTTGAGAGCTGGTAGATTTTTGGTTTTTAACTACTATAGAAATATCCTAAAAGCCCCAGAGGCTGTCAATTTATTCAGTAAATGAAGGGAGGAAATATCAGGAGATAGATTTCATTTTCAAGTTCCCAACTAACCTGTGCCAGAGGTGCAGGCTGATTTGGCAAAGTTGCTTGGGGTAGCAACTGCTGTGGGAGAAGCTCACATGAAGGCTGAGAAGGCAAAGAAGCCTAGGTTAAAAACAAAACAAAACAAAGCAAAACTTAATTTAAAAGTTTGGTTCCTTTAAATTTTGGATTTCTTCTAATGCCATGGCCTTTGCATAAGTCTTTTTTAATTGCTAAGCTGCATGTGTGGCACATGCTTCAGACCTTCTGCCTATTTCTATGACCCTATGTAAAGTTACCTGAAGAGCAGTAGGTTGACTGAGCCTATGCACAGACAAATCCTGTTGCGTGCTAGGAGTTCTTTGCAAGGGAGTGTTGGGCTCTGCAATCAGCTTTGTCGGTGTAGCTGTAAGGAAAGTATCAGTGAGTTCTCACAAACCGAAAAGTCATGACCATTTTAAGTCAGAGTTAGAATGAGACATGTCTAAAAGTGATATGTGGCCTGGCTAACTTCCAGCTGTCCAGTCAAGGCTCTTCCTGTTGACTTCAACAGCAGTGAAATCAAACTGAGAAGGAGGGTCTAGGCAAAGATGAAAGTCAATGAGACAGATTACGAGTCTGTGCTTCAATGAATAGAGCAAAAGGACTCAACATTGGTTGTAAAACAGCTGGAACTCTCTTTATATGCAGTTAGCTCATCTGCTTTTCTTCCAGATGAGAGAGCAGAAAGAGCGCGTAAGGTGTGCCCAAGTCATGGCTGCAGCATCCTGGGTCGAGGCCAAAAGAATATCACCCATAGGCTGTTACCGATAGCGTAAGTAAGGATGGGCCTCACACAGCTCATACTGAGATCCTCAAACCTGAAGACAAAAGTCTTCACTTTTGTAATAAATCTGATCAGCAGATCAGCAGGTGTCATGGCTAGTCCCGCTACCTGTTTTCCAGTGTATGCACTACTGGTTCTAGTGGTTGCACTAGAACCTTCCCTCATGTATGCTGTAATTTCAGATTATGCACTTCATTGTGGATGACAAACACCAATCATTGATATCTCATAAACAACTGTTAAATTAGTAGCTCTGGTATATAGACACACATTCTTTAACTTGGCTAAATTTAGAATAATGCAGTAACCCAGAAGTGCCACTCACATGCAGGGTCTGACTTCGGTGTGTGGGAGGATTTTGGTGAGCTCCTGGATGATACCGAGGGTGTTCGACTAGCACTGAGGATTGAGGCACTAATATCGAGTGCATTAAAGTGCTGTTCAGGATCCAAACTGGACCCACTGTCCTAAAACAGAAAAAAAAAATAGAAAAAAAAAAAAAAAAAGGAAAAGACAGGAAAAACTAAAACATCTGTCAAAGTAAAAACATTTTGTTATGCATCTGGTAATTCTTGCAGACCAACTTTTTTGGCTAGCCTAAAATGACTTGAGCAGAACTATTCCCCAGTAGGCCAGCAGAAGACCTAGGCCCAAATGTCAATGTCCTTTACAAATAGCATTTTACTGATTCATTTTCCAAGGAGCTTTTATTGAGGTGGAAAGAAGTAGCAAGCTACTTCCATAGTTGCTCTGTGCTTTGAAACATTCTGCTGAATCTTTCTTTTGCATTCAGCTGGAGATGACAGTCACTGCAACCTGTGAGAGACACTCGGCGATGCACTGAGGAGGAGCTTGCATTCCCTTCCCTCAGCAGACCACCTAACATTGCCAAGAAAGGATTGCCAGAACATGTCCACATGAATCTTAGAACTATAATACTTTGTTGGGGGAACATGGAGATATCTCACATTGCCCCTGCCCATGTCCCACATTTCATGGCTGTTACTGTTCTCCAAGTTTATCCTTTCACGAACTTATCCGATTTACTTGAAAATTATTCAAGCGGGCAATGAATTCCAAAGTTGAGGGAATCCACCCAGAAAGATAATGCTGAAGTCTTTGATGATGGTAACATAGGAACAGGTGACTGCAGCATATATTCACAAAAAAACTTATCTTGTTGTACCTTCAGTGCTGAGGACACCACCTCTGAGGACACTTCTTCCAAGCCCATCTCTTGTCTCCTCTCCACCCGAACATCTGCATAACTGATTGTAAAATATAATTCTATGTTTCAACATTATATTACTATATTTCATAAAATATGCTTTAAGCATATAAAGGCATAAATTACTGTAACACTTTACAGGTTAAATGAACAACTGAAAAATCACTGAAGTCATACACTACTGCACAACATTCGAGATACCATCTATTAATTTTCAGTTTCTGCTCAGTTCCTATATTTGTGGAATTAAGAGATATACTAAAGAGCTGAGGTCAAATTCACATCCCAGTATCATTTCAGAACATCATTAGAAACCTCCCATACATCTCTTTTAAAAAACATACGAATTTCAGGAACTGAATAGTCAAGGCATGTGTTTATTCCCCATTTTTACATAAAATGGAAAAATGCTGCAGTTAATCTGTTGCTAAACTTATAGTTAATAAGTGAAACTTAGCATGGAATAAGGCTTAGTCTGCTCATTTTTCTACAGTAAACTTTCTTTCTTTCCACAGAATTCAGACTTAATTTTTGTTACATAAAAGACAGCTTCATGTTTCTAAGAGAAACTCTTGCAATAATTAGAATGCCCTTGTCCATTAGAATGTTCTTTGCGTCCCTGCCGTTTGCTACGACTACGATGGTGACACATTCGGCCGCTTTCCGTACCTTACTACCATGTGCGTGCACACAATGAACTCCGGCTTGGAGTTCCACTGGTGGTACGTGATGTAGTAATGGGTCTGCAGCCAGATCCACTGTTGTCCTTTGGTCAAAAACCGATAGCAACAAGACTTGCCCTTGCCAAACTGCATCACTGTCATCAGAAAAGATACACAGCTTGTAGCGCAACGTAAAAATGACATGAAATGCAAAAAGCGGGACAAAAATATCTATGGCCCAAGTCCTAATCGCTATTGATTTCCAWGGCGGGTAGGAGCCTAAATGCCTTTTGAGTGTGTGGGCCTGCGACTCTAATGATAAAGCAAATAAAAAGATCAGTAGGTATCTTTTTCTGACACTTTAAACAATAAATTCTTAAATAGTACAAATACAGTTACTCTTAACTTTGGACATTAACACATTGGTATCTTTGATGGTTTAAACATATTTTTTCCCTGGTTTATGGGCTGATCACTACTACCTAATTAAACAGCTAGGGTTAATTTCTAAGAGTGATCATCTTAAGTTCTATATCAGAATAATATAGGATAAAAATGCTTGAAAAGATGAATATTTTGTGCAGATGGATTTCAATGGCTGTGAAGAAAGGAGTGAATATATAGGGATAACATGGTGCTAAGACAAAAATCATATGAAATGTAAAGAAAATCCCCAGTCTGACAGGAATTCAGTAAGCTGAGATGTATCTACAGGTTTTCAAGATTCATGGACCAGATTCGTCCCTGATTTTTTTGCAGTGATTTCAAGGGGTTCTCACACATACCCATATTTAGCCTTTTTATATTTTAAAGTCAACATATAAAAACTAATTTTCTCTGTATATTTTCAGGCCACACAGAAGCAGAAAGATGGAGATGTACCAATCAGTTCTGTAAGCAAATATTTGAAAGGATWGTCTCATTTTCTTTACTTAATGAAAGGTTTTTTTTCAATTAAATCTAAATAGTTTATATTTAAATAATCATAGGTAATCCCAAATACCCAGTGAACAATATTGGGATAAATAATCTGAAAGAATTTCAAAAACATCATCTCCTCTGGGATTGCTTGAGTTATTTCACATATTTTTTACTAATTGAGCGGAGGTCAAATCTGACATGTCTTATCCGTTCAGTGAGTCTCACTGACTACTTTAGAAGGTAAAATTGGTCTTTTCACAGCTAAAGAAGTCTGTCTCAGACTGCTCAGCTCCAGTGCATGCACTGTCTTGGTGGAAGTCCAAGACATACAGCCGTGTAGCAAAGGGGAGAACCTCACCTTCGGAGTTCAAACCTATTTTAGTTGAAAGGGCATTTTATTGAAAAGAGGTGTCCCGGTTAACTCACAGCCACCTGGGCTGTGCAATACTTACGGTGTTCGTGGCACCTTGCTAGCAGCTCTAGGTCGTCTATATGATAATAGTCATAGCCAGAAGTACCCAGCACTTCGAAAGGCAAGTATCCTATAATCGGCGGTGCTCTGCGGATGGGCACAACAGAGGGAACGGGTACGGCCAGGAATCAAATAGCACTTCCACACGTTGCCACGCATATCCCGAAGCCCAGATCCAGCTACTCCACCAGGAGACCTAATCCTGGCTCCTGCTAAGAGCCATATCTCCCTGGGTCTCTGCAGAGTTGGACCGTGCAGTGCCTACGCAGTTGCCTGGTACYTTTGCCCGCATGGTTGCCTGAGGCCAGCACAGACTTTCCCTCCAAAACTCAGTGAGAACTGTGCACATCATCTGTGGCTGGGTTTTGAAAGAACAACTTCCACCACTGTGTAACAGCTAGACATTGTCTGGTGCATTACAGGCTTTGGTCCATCGATATTTTTAAAATAAATAAGAACARGCTAATTGAAAATTCTGTCTGAGAAACAGAGTGGCTTTATTTTTAGAGTCTAAAAAAATAATTCAAGCTAAAATAGTAAACATCAGCGTTTGTAGGAATTTTAGTGGTAGCCCTCCTCTTCATGTGACTTAGATGTGAAGAATAACACTATTTGAGTGAATTGCACTTACGAAAATAGCAGTAAACAAGCACAAAATACTATCAAGAGTGCTTTTCTTGTCACCAACCTGTGATCCAGGAATAAAAATTTCCATTCCAGACTGTGCCTTGAAGTGAATTCCTCTAAAGGTTCTTCAACTATGCACATCTCCTGCATGGTGAAGAAAACCTACTTAGTCAGAGTTCCAGCTTCACCTCCTTGCTTCATGCAGCTTTTGTTAGCTATAAATACACGGTACATAAGAAGATAAACCAGAAAATTCATACATCCTCTGCTAATTCCAAAGAGTAATTTATTGTATTAAGCAATGCCCACATTTCTGCCAGGGCTGGAAAGAGGAGTTCAGAAACATGACTGTTCCTCAGGGTGCCAAGGGTTTGGTGGCTTTCCTACTCAATGAATGGGGGAACTATGCACTGAAAGAGGTTTTCAGCCCTGCAGCCTATGAGGGAAAGCAGGGCACCAAGCCTGGGACAGCCAGGGTGCCCCGGCTCTGTCCCTGAGCACCCAGGTACAGGGACCACATGTTGGCCCCATYGAACAAAGGCAGTGGCTTTGCCTTTCACTTCACTCCTGCTGCCGCACCCTCGGTACAGCAACGGCAGCCAAGYATAGTCTGGCCCTTAAGACTCACAACAGCCCTCTGAGCTCATGAGAATGATAATTAGTAAATGTATTACAGGAGGTAGGACACAGGGCTCTTTGTGAGACAAAAGCTGCTTGGTGCAGAGGGATGGGAATTACACCACCATTGACAATAATTAATTATTGGGGTGGGAGGTAGCAAGGGGAGGAAGGATGGCATCGCACATGCCAGCATGCCCCATGGTCTGCTCTCAGCACAGTGTGCATCTCCTCCAAGCTCCTGGCTGCCGATCACTCCCCTCCCATCCATTTCTCAGGTTCACAGGATTCCCTGACACCTCTCTCTCTCCAGTGAGTGCTCAGCAWGTCTTGTCCTCCTCGCTCTGACACTTGGTGGATGAGGCCATGTGAGTTTGGAGACCCTGGCCTGGGACTTGCCAGTCATTTGAGAAGCCAGTGTCAATACTCAGGATTTTGTGGTTTCCAGCACCTTGTCCAGGGTGACCATTTCCCACCTTGTTACTCCTGCAGGAGGATCCAATCTTCACTGGTAAGAGGACTTTGGCCTGCTTACTGCCCCCCAATAGCAGGCTGCCCCCTTCTCCTTGGTGACATCTCCCCTGGGCTGTGGGCTCCACGACACCCTTYCATCATCCCTCTGCTACCTCTATTTCTGTTCTTACTCTTTGAGAGAGAAGTCTTTCAGGCCACCAGTATTTTCAACCTGCTCAGGACCACAGAAAAAGCTGAGGTGACACTGCCATCAAGTGTTTCTTTGATATATATATTAATACTCGCAAAGGTGAYTAAAGTTGCTGGCTGTACTGAAGCCACTGCAAAAGGTTTCACATATCTCTTTATTTCCTCTCTCCTTCCCCCTAGTGCACAGCAAAATCAGTGTTGACCAAGAATATACCCTAACGTTCAGGAGCTGTTCAGGTGCAAGCATTGCTGTGTGACACCAAAATGCCAATTCTGCCTTAGCTAGCCAGTCAGATAAATGTTTTTGACTTCATTTTAGAGGAGGAAGTCAAGACCATGGGTTAAATGACTCACCCAGGTGAATTTGTTTAGGATTTCCTGACAGCTAAAACCTCCTCTGGGCTGTTCAGAAGCTGCTTTCTCCCTAGCACTATGKTTTTTTGAGATGTTAGTTGCCCAAAGATAAGGTCATTTATTTAGAAGGATCCCAGAGCAACCTTAACCCTGGCCTCGACTACTAATACGTTTACTATGATTAAGATTTATGGAAAGTGTTCTCACTTACCCAGGAAAAAAAATCTGCTTGACTGTCAGGGCTATGAATCAGTCAAGATTGCCCTGAGAGGTCCCTGTGCTGTAATAGAGTCAGGCCAAGGGAGCAGTGATTTCATACAGGCTTTGTCTCAATTAGGCTTTTTAATCTCTTAACCTCTGAGGACGGGACATTTGATGCAGTAACTCACATTTGTTAATTAGGGAACTGCAGTGTCAGGCAGAAGTTTGAACAGTCCATCTGCATTTCCAAAAAGCAACTTTACTTTAGTATTAAGATTTGGGAGGAGGAAGGCTACCAACACAAAGACATCAAGGAACCCAAATGAAAGTGTAGATAACCACCTTCACCCTGTCCCACTGCAGACAGAACAGAAAGCTGCAATGAACAACCTAATTTTAAAGTGATATTGCAATTCCTAATGCAAGTAGGCTTTACATTTCCTGCACAAGGTGGGGCAGAAATGATATTGTTTCTAGAGATCCCGCTCACACCGATAATCCTCTTCACTGGATTTTTTATGCATGAAATGTGATATCCGTAATCCATTCAATTAGCAAAATTAAGAATTTTGCATGTACCTAGTCTGGAAATGTTTTGAGAACTTCTAAAATGAATGGGATCCAGGATATGCACTTACCTTTAAAAACTGAGGCGTTGCCAAACGAACAGTAGCAACAAAGCAGATCTGCTTTCCTGGTGATGTCCTGTAAGCCCTTGGAACAGCATCATCAAAGCCATTGCAAGTGGAGTTAGGCACTAGGTAGGAAAAAAACAAGAATCCGAATCATACAAGATTTACTCTCCCTGAATATTTTGTGCACTTGAAGAGTACTAATACTAATTTTATTCAGAAAAGTGATTTAAGAGCTTTTAAAGCTGATATGCATATATTTAAATCCAAGTCAGTCATGTTAGGCAGAAAGACATCAGAGCTTAACTTCAAGTATGAATCTTATAGGTTAATCCTGATAAAAATAAGGCCAAACCTTATTACAGAGCATAAACCAGTTTTCTTGAAAGAAACCCCACACATCCAATTGCTCCTTTTCACCACTYACAATAATTATATATGCTGCAGCATGCCTAGTGCGTTACTTCCATGAGACAGTGAAAAAAAGTGTTGGCAAGGGAGGTAGCTGAAGAGCGCTCTTCAAGTCATCAGTGGCAAAACACTGAGGACCAAAGCCAACAAGGCTTCATCGAGCTAGCAGAAATTGCTTGTGATTCTCAGCTGCCGAAATATATGTTCTCATTCTATATTTAAGGAGATCAGACCCCAATGTGCTCTATTTATTTTAAAGAAAAGATGAGGGTCCCAGGTACAGCACTAGCATCCAGAGCTGGACATTTTTTGTATGCTGATGCAGGTCAGATGACCTTCTGTCTCTTAAAACCCTGGACTAAAAGAAAAGCCAGATGTGACATGGCTACGGAATTTGTACATGTTTGTTACGTGTATTTTTCATGACTGCATGGCCTTTGTGTTGCTCTGAGGGGCCTCCAGGGCCTCCTAACTTAGTGATGTATCACCAAACGATCATGTTGCCTTAGCTTAGCCCACCATCCCATGTTATGGCGACATAATGCAAATTCTTCATCCAAATTTGKTCTGCTTAGAGATCACAGTGCCTCTCCCACGGGAGTGAAGGAAACTGTGCATGAAGCTGCAGTGGGTGCTGGGCTTGCCCCACTGGACTCTTGTCCTGCCCAAGTCACTATCCCTGTGAGGGTAGAGAGAGTCCCATCTAGCAGCTGGAGGTTGCCAGTGTTAATGTGATGCTAATGTGGAATAACCCTAATATGAAACAGTCTTTCCTTACTGTTAGTCCCCTATAACCCAACTTTATCAAGCTTTCTACAACTTGTTTCTTCTCCACAGAACACAACAGGAATAAGCCTGTCCATTCCCATGAAAATCAAGAGTTTTGTATATGTCTGGGGAGGAGTTCACTAACAGTTTTATCCTGGGATGCTTCTGCACTAGGCTTTAGCTCCCCAGTCTCAATTGCACAGATGGAAGTTTCAACTAGTTATCACATGTGCTTTTGGAGCCCAGTTCATCCTGTTACAAAGCCTTAGCATAACAATATAAAGCTAATAATAAGGATAAGGYGGTACAAGACAGAAAAGTAAGTACTCTGAGGAGAACGGGTTTAGACCACTATGTATGCAAGAATATGGCACCAAAAAGGGGAAGAAAGATTCCACGTCTAAGAAAGCAAGGCAGATGTGAACATCTGCAGAGATTACAGCCCTCTCCTGTAGTTGAGTCTTGAGGGCATGGCTTACAGGATACTAAGATAAAAAATATGGGCAAAAWTCTCCTCCTTTCACAAACAAAGCACACTTGCTCTGGAGGCCTCCTAAGAATATGTATTTGATATTCTGCTCCTGGGGTTATGTGCCTATGAGACGRCTTCTATGGGATTATTAACACAAGACGTGGAAAAAGAGGGGAAAGAGGTAGAAGCTACAGGAAAGAGGAGAATCCTGAGTAAAGAATTATTTGCTCTGTTCTGATACTATTTAGCATAAGTCAATTGATTTTGGTAGTCAGTCCTGTTTAAAAATTAATGGTAAAGCTATACACTCAAATTAAGGTCACTGTAAAAAGTTACTTCCATACCTACTACCTAATACTGTAGTCACGTTTTTAAGTCAATGGAACAGTTGCTCTCTGTAATAGCCAAGTTCAGAAGCAAATGTTTGCAGGCTGAGCTCTAAGAAATAAAAGTGAGATAAGCACATTCAGCCTCTGAAGTACAGGTATGATAATTTAACCTAGTTACCGAAAGCATGAGCTTGCAAATGACATCAGTTGCAGAAGAAATACAGAACGGGAAGTGAGATGCACTGAAGAGAGTGGATGGCCTTTTTACTTAAGCTGGTTGATGTAAACAACCTTGAGTCTGAAAAGAGWTGTATTTGCAGAAAAGAGCAGAATACATCCCTTAATGTTGCTTTTACAAAATAGGATTTTATTTCCAAGTGGTAAATGCAATACTGACAGAGCAGTAATTGTCATGTAACACAGCTATTTAGCAGATTTGGCATTTCGTCACAAGGAATGTCAAACTTAGCGGCAGTGAGTGAAGAAGCCTGGGGAGGTGAGACAGAGGCAGCCTGGCTGACAGTCCCCCAGCCTGCAAACAGGTACTCTGCCGTCACCACGCTCAAATGCTTTTGGCAAGGTCCAAGGCATTAAAAGCCAAAAAATAGCCTTGAGMGTGCAGGTAGGTAACTACCGACTGGAAACGTACCTCTCAGCCTGGAAATAACAGATACTGTAGCTGAAAGGAGCAAAACCTCTACATTTGTTTCTGAACTATTTTGTTTTCTGAATTATTTTATCAGTATTTTGAGCTTTTGATGGTTCTTTCTACAAGGTCTGTTTTACTCTTCTCAGTTCAGTAAACTTCAACATTTTTTACCAAGACTTTTTAAGCCATTATCAAAGAAAGGGATAATTGTGTATATTAAAAGAATATTCTTAGCATAATCTTGTGAACAAGCCTTCTGAAGAATTGTATTCTTTAATTCTAAAAATCCCGTGGARAGAAAAAACACACAGCAGCTTAAAGTAGCAAAATTCAGTACTGAGCTTTCTGAGAGCATCACAGAAAAATACTCTGATGTAAAATATAGCATGGTCTAGACCTATGATGATATTAACTTTCATAAGTCCAGTCCAGGTYTGGGAGTGCTTAGAAGGCCTCTGAGGAAAATGTTAAGCTGACTACAAACAGGTGGGTCAGGTAAATGAGGTAATGYGCATTTCACACTTAAAAGATCTAGGCAAAAAAATCCTTAATAGGAAATTACGAGGTTATGTGATAAAGCTAAAGACATGATCAAAAAGGTGAAACAGTTGTTTCATATATATTAGTTAGCTGATGCTCCTCGGCACGAGTTTTAACAGCTTTTGTGGCTGCTTATCACGTCTGCTTCTAGAGATACAACATAATTCTTTTGCAGTAGAAGTATTAAATTACCTGCAAGCATAATACAAGAAGATAGAAAGAAATCAATTTGCATAAATACAGGGTTTAAGAAAAAGGAAGACCAGGAACATTTTGGCTAAGATGTTAAGWATAAGTAAACTATAATGAACCAAAGCCTTTAACTACCAGAGCAACAGAGATTTTTATCTTTGGGGACACAAATCATGCCACATGAAATGAATGAAAACATGTTTAAAAAACCCCAGATGCCGCATTATTCGTTTAATAATAGTACAACAGTCAATTGCTCAGTCATTTTAACTTAGGATGCTTAAAATGTATTCTTTTTGTAACACCAAATCTCTCATTTATGCCACTTGAAAGATGAAATCTCTCCTTCCTGTTTTGTCAGTAGATGTTAAAGTTTAAAGCACTAATTTTAGCAACTCTTAAACAAACAGAATAGCAATTTCAAAAAAACATCAGCCAAACAGCCAAGAATAAAGACAGGATTGTTTCTTATAAATAAATTCAGAACATAGATGAACAGAATATTCAGTAATTAATGCATCTAAAATGAAGGAATCTAAAATGCTAATGGCAGGCAAGGCTATGCTCAATAGCCTTGGACAAAAAACTGGTCTCTATTGGTGTCTTATTTGTTTATTTTGATCTACTCCCTCCTCTTTCCTCCTCCTGTTTCTCCCCTCATCCTGTGTTGMTATAAGTTCTATGTAAATTATTTAGGGTAAGAATGGTGACTTTTTGCATAAATGCCTGTAGAGAGCCCAGCAGAAAAGATGCAAATCGCAAGCTGCAGCTTCTACTATATCGTTAATAGCAAATAGTAGCAGGCGACCGCTGGTTTTGAGCAAAACATTTATTTCTGTTTGGGTTATTCTTGTTAGCAGATGTTTATACATATGCTTATGTATGCATATGCATCTACATGCTCAAGATCAATATATCTTCCATATAAATCTGTTTATTTCCTTTAAAAGGGAATTCAGTTTGAATTAATTGTTCTAGGAGTAAAGAGAATTTTTTTCTCCCTAGCGTAATAATTTCCTTGATGGTTATTCTTATCTCTGAGACATATATTGGCTAACAGTAGAGCATCTGCTATTATTAGCATCCAGTAACTAGATACTTCTCAAGTTTCYATAAAATTGGGAACGTAAGATACACAATTTTAAATTCCGCTATACTACTTAATTATATTATTTGATCAGGCCCTCTTTTCACATAACATATGTCTCCTCTTTTAAGGGGAGCCCTTCAGGTGTTTTGGATGGAAGGACAGAGCTGCCACTTTAGAGATGCTGGTGTTCCTTTCTTCTTTCGATGAACACTTTGAAAGGCAGCACCCTAACTTTGCCCCTTTTGGGATTTTTTTTTAAGCAAATACGTCACCTCCAAAATATGGTACCCAAGCCAATATTTGTTTATATAATTGTGAGAGATTTTTCTGCGTACAAACCCACAAACAATTTTTAGAGGAGGGATAAATCCAGCTTGCCTTATCTTTTCTTATTAAGCTGCTTCGTAAAATAATTKATTCTCTCTCTTCATCTCGCGTATTTTATTGGGAGCTAAATATTTCCTTGAATTTTTCCGAGGGGGTTGTCTTTGCTCACTCGCCTTCCCCCTCAGCCCCCAGGCAAGACCGGACGGGGGCCACTGCGCGGCTCTCTGGTGACGCTGACAGGGCTCCGTCCCTGCTGGTCAGCAGCTGCCGCGACGGCACGCTGCTCCGTCGGCCGCTTGAGTACACGCAGCGCTCGTGCGAAAATCCGGATGACGGGAAAGGCTTTAATTAACCGAGCGGAGACTGAAGCACTGAGACCCAGAAATGCAGAAATACGTTGGAAGATCYTCCTGTTTGCAAGAAGTGAAATAAAAATAAAATCCTGCCTTGGGGAGCAAGTGGGCATTTCGCATCTGGGAGCAGAGAGGGAACGCGACCGTCCTCTTCCGAGCGACCCGCTGGCCATGTCCCCTCCTCTCAAGGGACTGCCGAGCCTTCRCCTCCCGTTACTGCCCTGCTTTCCTCTCCGGAGCCCCGTTAATGACGGTTATACAACCCTCCTSGACGGAAGATCACCTCTCTGGTGTGCGTGGCCTGGCTGAACGCACATCAGGGCGATTTCAGCGGCGAGGGGGCTCACGCCCGCCTCTCCCTGCCTGCACCGTCTCCCTCCCTCATGGGGCGGGGGACGGTGCCCTCGCGCCCCTCCTCCTCCTCCTCCTCCTCGGGGGCAGAGCGCCCGCGGGGCTCGGCGTGGGTCCCGTGCAGGCCGGCCCCCGGCAGCGGTCAGGGCCACGCGCCCCCTCGGCCGGGGCCCGCCGCCCGGCCGGCTCCCAGGCGGCTCTCGGGGCTGCGCTGCCTCGACGGGGCTGGGAGCGAGCGGGGGGATTAGCCCTGCAGCTCCCAGTAAAATTAGGGAGAGCGGCTAAGCCCCTAACTAACTGGCTTTCTAAGTCCTTCAGCTTAATCCGTTCAAACCCATCCGCGCACGAACTTCGCCGCTGTAAAGCCACAGTGCGGCGAAGGGGGAAGGCGCGAGGCAGGGAGAGAGGCAAGGCCGCTTGGACCCCAGCGAGCATGAGCCCCTTCCCTCGCAGAAAAAGGGTGCGCGGAAGCAGRGTAAAACTAGCGGCATTTCTGTCAAAGAGGGCCAAAGCGGAGCTGGCAAATTTTCAAAACGTTAGCAGAGGCTGAGGGAGAAGGAAAGGGGAAAGACTGCTAGGGCTGTCGCTGCGGCGACGCTACATTAATGAGAACGGAGTAGTTAAGTATTCTGACGGGATGCAGCCTGTGCAAGGGTAAAACGGCCTCTGCAGCCACGGAGCGCCTCGTGTTAACGTGGTAGGAGGATGCAGTCGGAGCGGACCCGGAAAACGCGAAACGAATCATTAAAAACAAAGGTAGAACTTGGCATCCGGCAGCTGAAAGGATGCTGGAGATTTGTGTTTAGAGAAGAACATCCTGTATCCGTCTCCCATGTGTAAAAACACGCTCTCACTTCCACTGCTGCAAAAAGCTACAGGGAAAAGCATTCCTGAATACATTCATAAGGAACAGCTCCTGCTAATTAAGCTTAATTTGCAATTTCTCTCTTTCTCCCTCCACAGCGTGCTCTACAAACTCTTTTCTTATCTTTAGCTCAGTCTTTTCCCTCCACCAGCACCTCCGAAGCGCACGATTTGGGGCCAGTGGATCCTGGGCACGTCGGAAAAGCGCTGCCCTGGGAGGCTTTGGCACGCATCTCCCCTGCCACCCGCCGCCCAGCTCTGTCCTTCACCAGCTTCGCTCAGAAAGGCAAGGGCAACCCTCCCCGCTGGGCGCCGGGGGAGGCTATGGCGCAGGTGAGAAGAAACAGAAGGAGACAAAATAAAGTGAAAGATTTAGGAAAAAAGTGGTACAAAAAAAGGAAAAAAAAGATAAAGCAGAAAGCGCATGTCTTATTTTGAAAGCTACAAACTGGAGCCTTTAGAAGCTGATTTGGTGTCTCCTGAAATCCATACATTCCCATCTAAGTTTATAAGCATTAAGCTAGGGAAGATTTCCAGGTAACAGGGTGAAGATGTAAGTTTTACATTTCTTCAGAGAAATAACTGATAAAAATGCTAGGTTATGAAATCCTAAGAGGTAAGAGGGCAATTGTAAGGTCACATTAAAAAAAATGATTGAAAGTCCTTGAAGGAAATGGATCAAAAAATCCCCTGATAGAAATATATCCTTATGAGTCAGCACCTGAAATTCGGTTTCTGCTTTAGAAAACAGCACAGCTTGCTGTGTACGTCTGCTACGCAGCCACATCTCACTTCATTCAAACTAGAAAGCATAAAGGCAGTTACATTTTTATACAAATAAAGCCTCAAATCGTATGGCACCAAACAAGAAATGCGTATCTCCATACTGCACATATGTTTCTATTCTAGTCATGTGGATCAAGACCAGAAAGTTAAATGGGGACAGGGACATTTTTTCGCAGTGTGGTGTGCGGTTTTTGGAAAGCACGATGGGGAATTTTTGCTGAGGATGACCTATTTGGAACAATACCAGCCACTTTTGAAATGCCACTCTGGAGTTCAATCAGGCAAGTAACCGAGGCAAACTTGGACGAGTAGGAGAAGGGAAAGGGATAAAAGAATATTTAATTTCTGACACTAACAGCCATGCAACAATCTGTTTATTAGGGAACACTTAAGGTAAAAATCTGCTCTTCACCCCTTGAAAGATGGTTTCCTTAGAATGACTCTGCATTGTTCATGACTACACTGATTATATCTCTCTGCTTTTTACGTGAATATCTGGTGGGGAATGTAAAATGGCAGAGTTTGAGCCTGAGGAGGGTCTAAGTGTCCTCAGCTACTTCGATGCCAGTGGAAGGTGACACGTCATGGCAGCGTGGTGTGTTGGATGCAGGCACTCAGTTACGTGGCACTACAGCATTTCCCCAGAGCTCCCTGGAGAAAGGTGAAAAGGCAGGTGCTTCAGATTACCAGTTCTGGAGCAGGCCTGAGCTCATATTTTACATAGTCAGTCGATAAGTCAGCAATCTTATTATTTAGCTGATAGGCACGGTCTTAGCACCAGGTATTGGTGAGCACAAACAAACCCTCCTCCAAACACTTCTTTATACACAAAGTTACCCAGAATCCAGGATTACAATTTATAAGTGAACTAACACAATTTCAGACTTCATAGGTAATTATGGAGCTTTTGGAAATCCATAGCTAGATCTGTGTGAAATGAGATTCATCCCATAATGTTAGATATAGTCCTTTCAGTTAACAGCCTGTCTTGTTCTATGGAACCATACTTATATTTTATTTTGCATAGCTAAAGTAACATTTATACAACAATTAAAGCTTACCATTGCTGTAAGACCGAAAATTTCCTACAAATTTTATGTATTCATATGTTGGAAATTCCTTTGGGTTCAAACTTCCTCTCAGAAGATGACAATAAAACTCTAGTTCATTGTCAGCTGGATTGTTAAAAGAAGAAGAAGAAGAAATAAATATACTATTTAAACTAAACACAATGAATGGTGCCTTTCAACCCCAATCTTGCAATCGGCAGCACGAGAGCAGCTTGTTACTACTCAGATTCCTTTACATCAATGTACTATAAATTGCAGGATCAGCGYATCTATAAGAAAATGCCTTGCAGAGATCCAGGATGTTCAGCACTATGCACAGGTCTGGATATAGCTAACTTAACACATTTTGCAATTAACTCACCGTTCTCTTACACCATCTTCTTCATTAGGAGTTTCACTGGCATAACATTGTTGTATTGAAGTAGAGAAATGGATTTATAGCTTTTTTCTGTTTAGGCTTTTCATGATTCATAGCTGTTCTATATCTCATGCTGGAAAAGTGTGCCTAATTACCTCAAAAATATCTATTAAATTAACTTTGGCACATTAGCTGTCAGCTGCAGGTTTGGTATCTACAGTAGATTAAGCAGCTGTACATCTTACATTATCGTGTGTTTTCTGGATGAGGCAAAGGAAAGGATTTTTAAGAAAAACAAAATTCAATTAGAAAAAGAATTGTGATAATTTTACAGATATTTTTCAACTATAATGCAAAACAAAGGTACGTAACATTAGCATAYCTCCAAACAGTATCTTACTTCAATAAGCTGAAATATCAATTAAGATGTGATTTGTCTCAGGCGAACTCCCAGTTTCCATTGGCTAACCTATTTTCCTTAGCTGTCTCAAAAGATACAATGTTTAATAATTAACATAACTGCAAGCAGTCATAGCCTGATAAAATAAACGCGAGGAGTTTCATTTTCAAGTAGTACCAAAGGTCATTCCAGGTGGCAAGATCTTTTTAAAACGCTACGAACTTAAAGTTTACATTGAACGTTACATAAAAACTCTTTCGGAGAGAAAATTCCTATCCTGCCTATGCTTTTTCATTTATTGGGAATGATAAAATACAACTCACTTTTTAGGTAATCCGATGAGGCAGGATCTGTCATAAGCACACAAGAAGACAACATCTTATAAATCTCTGAATGTTCTTGTTCCGGGAGGAAATTTAACAAGTTCTGATCCAAGACATCGCACTGCAAAAGAAAAGAAGTCTGGAGAAAAACGGAAGCGCAGCGGCACACGTGCCCTGCCGCGCGGTGTGCGCCTTCCCCGTCGGCCCACGGAGCCCACGGCTGCCACCGCTTCAGCGGGGGACCGGGCAGGGACACGTGGCAGGGCAGCTGCGAAGCCTGGGGGCGCTCCCGGCAAAGCCCCCCAGAAGAAGGGCCAGCTCACGGGTGAGCTGCGCGGGCCCTTCTCGGCGGCCCCGTTCTCAGCACGAGCTTGAATGGTGCTCCTACGCCGTGCCTCGGACCGCCGGGCGCGCTGGGCATGGCTGCACAGCTGGAGCAGAGGACCTGCGGGAGAGCTGGAGAACGGGACACGTCCCTGGCCATCGGCCCTGGCGGCGGCAGCCGTTGCCCTCCCTCTACGGCCACCGGCGGATCGCGCCAGGGAGGTGGGAGCCAAGGTGGTCTGGCCATCGCTTCGCAGCAGTGACTGTCTCCTGGGACCAGGACTTCACTGTGCCACCACTGCCAGCCCCTTGGCCAGCCCTGGACTCAACGCTGAAGGCCTCAGAGCATCTGCA
The DNA here is from genome assembly GCF_003343005.1 of Rhea americana. Lineage (NCBI taxonomy): Eukaryota > Metazoa > Chordata > Aves > Rheiformes > Rheidae > Rhea > Rhea americana. The sequence goes on along the minus strand of NW_028186867.1, from coordinate 11,265,070 downwards.
GCCTCCCCGGCAGCTGGCAGGGAGGTGAAACCCTGCTGAGACCTGCGCAGGATCTGCGCGACCGATCCCGAGATCTGGGTGTGGAAAGAGGGTATCAGTTTGTGCCAAAGGGGTTACTGGCCCGCCATGGAGAAGTCAAGAGCGCGTCACCAGGTTGCCAAGGGGCAGCTCTCACTGCATTCAGCTGTGGTGACAAACCTGAAGCTAGAAAAGCATCTGAAAGGAAGTCCTAAGGTAAAGTAACCCTCTCACAGCTTTAACTTACRTTCGTCTCGCTTGAGACTACCTCAGGCTGAACCAGCACACTGACACAGCTTCATGTGTTGTCAGAGCAGCTGCTATCAGGCTGTATTTCATGTTGAAAATGTGTTAGCCCTGTATGAGACTGGCAAGTTATTAATCATCATCATTTATTTATGTATTTACTGAAGATTTTGCTCTGCTTTCCACACACGCCTGCTGTTCTGTGTGGAATTTATACTTCAGGTATTGCAGTGCATCAAATCGACTTTGAAAATGATAGTGCTACAGATTATATACTTTTCTTAAATTATTGCTTTAGATTGTTAAACTGTTTTTATTTACAGTTTGAGCTCATTACTTGAATAATCCTTTTGCTGAGAATATTTGAAAACTATTTTGGTGACTTATTTAGTATGTACCTTATTAGTATTCATCCTATTGATACTGCATAGGATTCAGTTATACATATACATGTATATATGTATAATGTTTATATTCATATAAAATGCATTACATTGTTCATGTAATTTTAGGTATATGAAGAAATACAGAGATAGAAAAATCTCCAGGAGTGAGCACCTGATGGGAAGCTGCGGTGACAAGTCCTGTTTGAGGCTAATGGTGAGACCTTGGGAAAGTAATTTTTCCTTCTCATCCCTTTTCTACCTGGAAACACTAGATAACGAAAAGTATATCCACCAGTTTTGCATAAGTATCATGAGGGTTAATTAATCTCCAATACACTCGTCAACAGTTGTAGAAGGACTGGAAGGACCTACTTGTGGTAGGCTGCATCCTTACCCTCACGTATGTGAGCTATCACAGCTCCTGAAACTCAGTGCTGCTTAGCCAGCAGCCTGGGGATGTGTCAACTTTTGCTTTCCATATTGGCCAAGTTCAGATTCAAAACATATTATTAAGTCTGCAGCATCTTTTCTAATTAAGATTATTTAATTATTGAGGCCAACAACTATGTTTATGGTAGGCATTGCAAGAGACTCTTTTTCTATGCACCTTCCTCAGAGTAACCTGCCCCCCCCCTGCTTGCATGAACACTATCTATTAACTGATTTCATCAACGTAGAGGTCCTGGCATTTATATTTTTTTTTAATTCTGTCATGTACCATATCTAGAATTTAATCTATTTAATCTTTTCTGTTGGGGATTACCACTTTTGTTTTTAACAGGTATGAACAAAACAATTAGATTTATGAATGTGAACAGAACAGTAGATTTATACTCTTGCCTCCTGCAGGAGTTAGCCCCACCTGTAGAACAGCACACAGAACAGAATTTCTTGATCTTGCACAGATCAAGAATAAATCAATATTCTTGAATCAATATATCAGTCATGAATACATCAACAGTCCAAATATAGAACAGGCAGCAAATACTCCACAGTCTCACTGGAGTTGCAGGAAAAGTCAAGCAAGCTCCTCAGAGCTAACTCTGCACCCGATCCAAAAAACAGACAACCAGGGCCATGACAAAAGGGTGGCAAGTGGAGAGGGACAACATCTGGTCACCAGAGACAAAGATGCACCAGTTGCAGGGGAATGGTTTGCAACTTTGTCTAATTATCCTAATTGCTCAGCAGGGGCTGGTTCTGCCCCACTGGCAGGCACAGCCACAAAAAGCATTGCTGAACGAGGCAGGCAAAGCGGGTAAGAGATAAATTACAGTGCCTGTGAGCAGAGTGGTTAGATGAACTACATTAATGCATATTTATGCTGCTAAGCTTTGAATCTACTCTGCACCTTTAACACTGTGGATCTTGCCCGTTAACAGAAACTTCTGAGTATTTATCTCTGATAGCTGTGACAGGAAAAGAAACACCTTTGCCTAAATGAATGACGGTCAGTCCTAAAAACAGCGCACAGCAAATCTGCCCCTAGTTCTCTGATGGTTTGGTGCATAGCTCAAATATCTGTGCAGCTTGAACAAAACAGCTGCACTCCAATGTGGAGCTCTTTCCTCACCTTTTCACTGCTCTTTTGGGAGGAGGAAGGTAGAGGAAAGATGATGAATAATTCCTTATCGCAGGGAAGAGAAGCAGGGCAACCAATTAACAGAGTCACTACAAGAGTGGGAAGGCAGAGGGACGTAGATGAGACAGGCTTCTTTCACACATCCAAAAACCAAGACAGCTCTGCTGTTGTGTTCTGGGATTCGGCCCTGGATATTACAGTATGAATCTGTMCATGCTGCAGCCATGTCTATTGCTTCCCTATAATATGGCATACAAAACTTGTGCTAGGTCCTGGATTTGCCCAGCTTAACATTTTGCTAAAGCATCTAATGCAGCAGTGCAGCTGTCTGAAATCCGTCAGGAGCCCAGAAGGAGAATGAGCCCTCCCACGGGAAGCTCCACACGCCCAGGACCTCCCTGCCACTGGCCGCTGAGGACCTCATGGGGGCTGGCTCTGAGCCGGGACACCACGGCAACAGGACTAAAGCTGGGTGAGAGGGAAATATCTCCAGGAACAGTGAGAGGAGCATGATTTTGTGCCTCTTGCCCACCAGCTGGTAAGTTGCTCCTGCTTGAGCCTGTGGGAGCAACATCCACAAGAAATCTGTCTTCTCCTGCAGATGGGAAATAGTTACTCTGTTATCTTGTGTTTTCCTGTTTCCCTGCATGGAGCAGGTAAGAAGGGACATGGAGGGTCCTCCTCCAGAGACCTGCATAGTTTTGGAGATATAACGTAACATTTGATTGGACAACCCTACAAGTTGTGTCGAGATTTACGGGAGGAACTTGACTAATGTTTAGTCTTACAGCATGGGATCAAGCTCTCTTTACATCAACCAGTCCTAGGAGTGGCCTCTGAATCTTGTAAGAACAGATAATTTAGAATTACAATGGAGGTTTTGAAAAGTTTCATGGAACTTACTGCAAGCAAAGCTGTTTTAAAAAGAATTAGATACATTTGGCCCCAGCACCAAGGTCTTTCATGATTTTAATGAAGAAAAAAGGACATTAGATTTCTCGATAGGGGCCCTCAGAGCCCTGGCTTCGCATTCTGCCCGGTTATGGTTCCTACTCAATGCTCAAAGCAGCAGATTTGCTGAGCATTTTTTTCCTGCAGCCACAAAAGAGAAAGAATTGGCATTTTGTCCCTCAAGCAGTGACTAAAATTAAATTACAAATAGCCCTGGAAGTAAAGAAAGTAAGCCACATAGATTTTTTAGATAGCACTCCTATCAAATTTAAAAATTAAAAAGACATACAGAAAGAACAGCATGGGACTAAAATGCCCGGTATGCTGCCTAACTGCTCAGTTGGACCTACAGCATGGCCATACCGATTTGCACATCTCAGGGAGAGAGCAGCCTTTATTGCTCACTCAGTTGCAGGATGCACGCAATCTCTCTGCAAGGGTGGGTGGACGGGGCAACTTTTAACCACAGTCACTTCATCAGTCCTGAGAAACATCTGTGGGAACTTCCTCTGCTGCATCTGGGCCTTGGCAAGCTGGTCCCTGGCTTGGGCTGCTATTTGCAGTGTTACTTCAATGCAAATGAAGAATAACGATCATCCTTGTCCTCATTTTGGACCGGGTACCATGCAAGATTATAATATAAAGCATGACTTTGGGAGAGTAAAACAAATTTAATCTCCAATGGGCCAACTCAGGACTTAGGAGCCTGAATCTATCTATGTTCAGACAGGGCTTGAGATTTTAGGGGCGGGGATTGAAATATGTGTTTATGTGACTGTTCTGAAAAGTGACTCTTTCCAGCAGCAGATCTATAGTTTCCACTAAGTATTTGGAAAAGATAGCAATAAACTCCCCCAAACTGTGAAAGTCAAAGAGACTCCATGGAAATCAGTAAATGTATGAAGGCCCCACAGATTGCAGGACAGGGCTCTCTCTGCCTTTGCAATAAATGTAAATGTCAGGAAACAGTCAACTATCGAGTTTTTCAGCTGTTAAGGATTAAAGAAAACTGAAATGGATAGATTTAGCTCAATCTACTGTTGCATAGCAATATTCTTGCTTTTACCGGGAGCTGCTGCCTTTCATCAAGTCCTTTAAACCTCAGAAGAAAATATTTTTTGTTCATACTACAGCAACGTAGTGTGCGTGAAATATATTTGGCTTAGTGGAAAACATAACACATATTTAATGAAAACATAAGCAAGGGAAAAATAATTGTAATTTTCCTAAGTACATGGAGTGCGGAGGGGAGGTACACTAATGATTTGGCAGCTATTTTTTTCTCCTGGGTATGTATTTATTTGAGACCAAGCTACTAAAATCGAAAGTGAGAATTAATCTTTAATTATTATAACATTTCTCCTAGAGCAGCCTTAGCATCAGGAGTAGGGTTCAAAGCTCCACTGCTCCCGCAGCCCAACCAGCGGCACACAGGAGCATCTCCAAGAGCAAGCTGCAGCAGCCCACGGGTAAATAAGCTGTCTGAAACTAGAGCATGAAGCACCAGCTCCAGCACTGCCASCCAGGAGTGGAGTGCATTTGCCTTGGGAAATGAGTATAGCTGCAAGGAGCAGCCCTAACAAGCTCAGCAGCTACCACCAGTTAATTCAGGGTGCAATCCCACTCCTCTGGCTTCAACTGGGATTTTCTCCTTTATAGCAGCAGGAGCAGGATAAGGCCCTTAGTGAGCTCCTTGACAGGCTGCCAGGAGCTCTGGGGCTGTTCCCCACTAGCTTAGAAATCAGAGATGGAAAAGAGTAGCCAGGTCACCTCGTCCTTCCCCGGTCAGAGTATTCCTGCAGAGCTTTGCCGAAATGCCTCATAGCAACAAAATCCTGAAGTGTATGAATCACGCTCACAGAGAACAGAGCTGATCAACAGCAACGACCAGCATAAATCCCCACGTTTTCAGGAAAACATCCCCTCCACCCTCTTCTCGTTGGCTCTAAAAATACGGGGCCTGATCCTATGACCACCACGATTTAGACAGTGACCAGATGCCGTTGTAGCAGAAAAGCTTATGCCAGAATTACTCACCGGTAAATGCCCTAGAAGAGGTGTAATGCTGTCAGACACGTAGATGATGCTTCCGCCTGTGGTTACTGCTATAATGAAGCCATCTAGTGCCTAGGGAAAATATACAAGTGGGGAGTGCTTTAATAGGGATGAAGGGTGTAAACAGCACGTCTCACTGTATGTTGATCAAAACCATTCTACCTCAGCACTATATTGTCATCAGGTTGTAGGAATGTTATCTCAAGTCGCAGAACAGTAATTCTCTGATTTTACAGTCTGATTTAACTTTTACAACACTCTTTGTAGTGTAGTAAAACCTACTACTGAAGCAACAAAGGGCTCACAGGAACATTTCATGTCTCAGTTTTTAAATTAATCACACATTTTAATAATGCAAAATGACTAAGACTGGATCCCTTGGAAGTTATTAAAATGAACATTTGAGCTCTGTGTAAATATCAAAAGATGATGAAAGGATGCAGTCCTATCTCAAAATGGTAGTTCTCTGCAAAACCCATAAATCTCAGCTTGTATTAATGTAACATTGTATATAGCTGGGCTTTCATGTAAGTAAAAGCAATGCAAATGAACAAATAATCCTTAGTCTGAGTTTTAATTGAGTGATTTATTTTAAAGGTCATGGTTTTAGATTACTCATTCAAGGAGAAATTCACCCTTCTGCAGAGTTTCTGTCTCACTTCTGTCCCACCTTGCAGTAAGCCCTTTCACTCCTGGGACTGAAGGGCAGTACCAGCTGTCAGTGCTGTCCTCTGCAGAGCAGCAATGTTGCCTTCAAAATTAGTTTCCTCCTCATCCTGAGCTGCAAAGTTTTGAGTTAAATCTTGCTCAAAGTTAAATCTAGCTAGATTTCCAGCTTTAAAGCTAGATTTCATCTACTCTGAGTAGAACCCCCCAAATAATTAAGAGTCTACACCAGGTGCTCAGGGACTACATTAAATCCTTCCCACTGAAATTAAGACGTCACTGGTGAACTTCCAATGCCTTTTGAGTGCAGCAGGCTTGAGTCCTTTTTGTCAGTTTATTGGTGATCCGGAGTTGATGTTGACTGCAGTATTTGACCAGTGCAAAGACTGCAGACACGAATGAGTCAGAACCAAGTTGGAGGATACGCTGGAGGAAATACTTGTGCAAAAGACAGGTGAATTGCAAACAGCCTGATTAGGGTGACACGGAGCTACAACAGCTCACTGCAGATCCCGGCATCCCTCCAAGCCAGGATAGCAGTTGCTCCTGTGAGCTGCAAAACATCCTTCCCCCTTGCTGCCTTCAATAAAGAGAAGGATTCAGAGAGTACTGGAAAATGCTAATTGTTTTTTCTTTTTTTTTTTTTAAAAAAAGGAAAACACAAAGCCTTGAATAACGACACAAACATATGTTCCTCCTTCCAGAGAATGCTGAGCACCCACAATTATTTAAGTCAATGGGAATCTGCTGGTGCTACAATCCTTTGAAAAGCAGGTCAATAACTTATACACTGGTAGAAGAGTGTGTGTTTAGCATCTCTGAAAACCCTCCAGCTGCAATAGCTAGTTTGATTTTGTTAAGCTAAGTGCGGAGAATATGTTTTTCTTTAGTACAGTACATTCAAGCTGTTTTCTAAAAAACATGATAGCTGTTAATCCATAGAAGAGAGCAGTGGTTTTACAAGGCAGCTGGATTGTACACGTTACTATGGTGAGGGTTTTTTTTTTTTTAAATCAAGTCTTTGTATAATTTGCATTGGATATGAAATAAAGTGACTCACATCAGAATTTTGTGGTAAAATCAAGTTAATGTATGCATACATAATTCTATTTTTATTTACTCACAACTAGCTCTTCTAATATTAAGATGGCATATCCCCCATCAGAGATTTCACTATTGCAACAATAGTAAGTGGACACAGAGATCCTAATACCAGCTCTTATGCAATTTGCTGACAGTCTTTTTATGGTATGAGAAAAGGTCGTTTTTAGGAAAGCCAATGCATTACTGCAGTCAAATATACTTTGATTCTTTTGAACCAGTGCTTAAAAGAAATCCCTTACCATTTTTCCATAACAGAACAGGGAACATTTTAAGCAGACTTGTCCGAATGTTAATGAAACATGATTAGAGGAAAGGCAAAAAAGAACAACAAACAGCTGGCTCAACAAGACATCCCAACACCCAGGGTTAGCTGGAAGGGCATGGAAAATCAAAGTAGCAAGCAGTTTATTTATAAACTAGGAAACTAAAAGCAATTGTTTTCATCTAAAGTTGTATGGCAAACAAGCAAAATCAACAGCCAGTCAAGACATCTGCCAATTTGTTGCAATCTGAGGGAAATATTTTAATGCAAGCTGAAGGAGTTACGTATGTTAAATTCCTACACGCTGAAATGAGAATCTGCAGTTGTCAGTTCAATGTGAACATGAAGCCTTTTTACCCCAAACCAGGAGAAAACTAATCGCAACGAATGGAAATGGCAGAGGGATTAGAGATCAGAGAGTCCCGGAGCGCCGGGAAGGCGCTGCCACTCCGCACCACCCTCGTGGTGCTGAGCGCTGCTCCGGGGTGGCTGCTCCTGCCGGCAGCATCCCCTGCCCACAGCCAGAGCCCGAATCCCGCGCCACGCTCGTGCTACGTGCGGCAACCATGACGGAGACGGCGCTCCCGCGCCCCAAAAGAGGGAAAGGCTGCTCTTAAGGGACGCGGCAGAGCCGTGTAGCCTCTGCGTGCTCGGTGCTGGGGGAGATCATGGCTAAAGAGGGCTCTACTAAGCTAAGAGAAAAATGCATTTCAGCAGCTCGTTTGCATTTCATCTCAACCCTGCATAAACGCCATTGAGTCACCTCCCTTCAAATCCCAGCTAGCGTTAAAAGTGCCCATGGTATAATTTAAAGATAATTTAAAAACTATCATTGCAAAATAACTATACTCCCTGTTACAATAAAAATATGTTTGATGAGAGCCTTGAAAGTTGTTATAGTAGAAGTATTAACTGTATCAAACCAACAGGAGCTGTCAGTTTTTATCTGCTTATACAGCACCTAGCACTAAGGGGACCTGACACTGTAGTTTTTTAGGTACTACTTTTGCATAGATATTAGGTAATAATAATGCATCCCCAAGAACAGGAGGAAAAAACGCTGCTTTCCCTTTTGCTCACCTCTGTTTATACTAATAAAATGTAAACTGTGAATACCTCTTGTGGCTTGCATTTTTTGGAAGTCTTCGTGCACTGTCCCTGGCTGTGGCAGCACCATGCATTGGTACTGCCCCTCCAAGAACGAAAATGAATATGTGGGACTSTAGTCCCTGGCTCCAGAGGCAGCTCTGCTCAATGGTCAAATATGGGAATAGCTGAAACCTCCTATTTTGGGATGGCAGACAACGTTTTATTCTAGAAGTATGGGCATTTCCGCATCCATTTGACATAATTAGCAAAAAACATATAGGCATGTTCACCTCCAACATCAGCTGGGTGAATTCTTCATTGCTGAGGAATGAAGGCTTCCAATCCTGCTGAATTTCAGAAATCTCTGTCTGTGCCGAGACTTCTAGACAAACAGAACAGTGCATGTTTTAAATTCAAAGAAACTTGTATCTTGCAAGACTATACATGAATTGCTGTGAAAGGATAGAAATCATCTCTATATTCATAAAATGTGATTTTCAAGCAGGAGATTTGCATACAGAGTGAAAGTACAACAAATATTTAAATGGGGCCCGATCCTGAAATGTTYTCCTTGAGCTTTACTCAGCTCGACTGGAACTGGCTACAGTGGGAGCTTGCATTCACATAGCCATTGACTTCAATCAGCCTTATTGAAATGAGTATTGATCAAAAGATAAGTGCATGAAATGAAAATCAAGGCAAGGATAAGCACACGTCAAAGAGGTGGTTACAATTTACTGAATTTTCAAAATTGGGATGCCAAAGAGTTGACTTCAGCCCATGCCTCTGCGCCAGGAGAGCAGAGGAGCAGCAGGAGAACCCCTTTGGAGGAGCCCCGCAGGGCTGTGGTCCCCAGCGGCGCGGGCTTTTGTCTGTCCCCCAGCACACAAGCAAAACATGAGTGCTTCAGCAGCCTGACGCTGGAGCTGCCGCCTCCCTCTCCCGTGCCTGCTGCCAGCTCCAGAGAGCGGGGCAGAGGGGGAGAGGGAGCAGAGCACCAGTGTCCCATCCCCAAATCCTGCCTGCAGGGCGGTCCCCTACGCTCCGAGCCTGCGACGACCACCCCACTGCGAGACATGCTCGCGGCGTTTTGCCCCGCTGCTTGGCCCAGGAGGGCCTGCAGCAGCCTGCGGGCACAAGCTCCCTGCCAGCTTTCCCTGGAGGCGTGCAGGTGCGCTGGGCTAAAAAACCGCGGCGAAACCCGGAGCCAAACGAAGGCTAGCCGGGTGCACTTGGGTAAGCTGTTTGCTCCAAATAACAGTGACTCATGTTAGCTTTACCCAAGTAACGCATTACTAAACTTGTCAGTCAGTGTTAKGGGGAACAAATTTTATGATGTGGAGAGACTTGTGCGGGTTCGGCTTGCTGTTTGCTCTGCTCCTCTAAAAGCGCTCTTGAATTCCAGCGCTGCACTGAGTGGGATGCTGAGTGCAGCATGTCCTTTCCTTTCAGCACCACCTGCTAATTAATCTGATTGATTAACACGTACAGAGCATGTAATACCCAGTGCTCCCCACGCCGAGCACATTGGAAAACTGGCCAGAGAAATGAAAATGGCTAAATGATATTAAAGGCAGTAAATTTATAACAGTGCCTGTGCATATTGTCTCCTAGAAATAAATCAAAGCCTCTATTCAAGCTTTATTAGTGGAGATGCTGCTGTTTGCTTCTAACAGCTTACGCAGCTTGCTTTCTGCACTGCTGGGGGTTGTYGCTGATGGCACAGGGGCTCTCCAAAGCCAGGACGGTTTGATATGGAGCTTTCAAAAGCAAACTAAGGAAAAAGAGAGACCAGATTTCTATTATGTAGTCTCAGAATATAGGATACTTTCAGCAGATCGATTGCATGGAAAAGATGCTATATGCAAAACGTAACTGCTAGAAGAATTACTTGATATGTGGCAGATTCCATGGATTACAAAGAAAGAGACTGTGTATGAAACAGAGAATCTGAAAATTGATCTGCTCCTCTGTTATAACTAAAAACTTGATTTAGCCCAGTAATTGCAAGAGAAAGATGAACCTGATCCAAACTACTCTGAAAATAATCAACATTTTAAACTGTGCTTCTATGTATTATACTGTGTGGCTACTAATCTAGTTTAAAAATAGATGTCATTTGCTTTTTTTTTTAGCAAGTGCACAAAAATGGTCACAGTTTGACCCAATTGCTTTATAACAATTTGTGGTGTCTTTTACTTAATTATTCTTCTAGAAATGAAGTGCCTTTTTGAGTAAATTATTTGGGCTATCAGCTACTCTTGTCTACACTTACTCAAATCCCATGTGAGCGCTCCTTGCTTGGATTTATAACTGAGCATAGTCACATTCTCCTTTACTCTGCCTTGGGCAGCTAAAAAAATAGATATATTATTACTGTCACTTTTTAATAGGTATATACAATTATCAAACTTTCAGATGTCCTAGTCATTCCTTCCCATATGAAATCATCTTGTCTCTGGTAAAAATTCATTTCAAGAGAAACTTCACTCTAACAACAGAATCACTATAATTATTYCCTCTGTAAGTTTGACGCTTGCGACTCCATTACGTTGGGTGTCATGATGGAAGAGTTTTTACGCTCTTTTCCACTTCGCCCAGAGCTCCCCAGGGAGCGTGGGTGGGAGACTGCGAAACGAATGAAGGTGAGCCAGGAGACAGGGTGCTTTAGCTCGCCAGCACCCATTCTGCCTTGTGGAAACAGGGATGTTCCCCACGGGCTCTCCCTGAAGCCCTTGGCCTCTTTCGCACAGGAGCAGAACAAGAAGCCCCCATTTTAAACCAGCCCCAGATGATTTATAAGGGAGAAGCACTTAAATTGTATTTTTTTTTCAAGCTGTTGGCTGAAGTCCATGTGTCAAGGAGCCTGCTGCTCACYCTTCTCTCACCTGCTGGATACTAGACCAACCAGACTACAACGGTCGGGTCAGAAATCGCTACTATGGTGAGGGCATATTTTAAAAATATTTAGCAGTCACTACTAAGTGTGTTTTAAAAATAAGCTCCTGGCCTTCCAAGCTCAAACTTTACAACTGCACCTGCATGCTGTGCAGATGTGACAGACCTTTTGCTTGTGCAAACTGGATAGAACAAGCACATCAAGTGCCCATGCAATGGGAATATTGCAGAATTCCAGGGAAAGAAGTCTCCTCTCTGGTCCAGATCCCCAAATCYCTGTTCAAAGCATCCCTCTTCACCAGGCACGCTGCAGGGCAGTGCTGCCCTACCTTCCCTTCACTCCCAACATTCGCCCCCTTCTCTGGCAGGTTGAGGGTTGTTCTCAGCTAAAGAGCTGCTGAGGAGATGGATTTGGGCAGCTCAGTGCCTGCTTATTTTCTCATTAGAAGTTATGAGACAGAAACGAATACCTTGCAGCAGTACTTTTAGACCCCTTGAGCCATTCTGGTGGTCACTGAAGGAACAGGATATTGTACTAACACTGGCTTATTGCATGAAGAACTGCGGTAAATTTACCATTGTGTTTCTGCAGGAAGCCAATGACTTTTTCCAGCACTGTAGTTTTGTCCATTTTGCGGGTGTTGCCTGGAAGCATGGAGCTGAGCTCTTTAATGAGAACATTAAACTGATCGCGTCTCTTCTTCTCAGACTTGTTACGCGAAGCCCTGTAAACAGGGTGGGAAAAAAAAATAAAAGATGAGCAGACCAAGGAAAATTCTGAAGTTTTAGAACTAAAAAGTCTTTAGAAAGTGTGTTGAGATTACAGACTCCTTGGAGAGAGTCTGTTTCTGCTGCTGTGTTTGAAAAGCTCCAAGGAAGAAAGGACCTGGTTTCATTCAGGGTGTTTTGGCACCATCATAATACTATCAYTAAGACTGCAGATAATCTCTTAAGTGAGTGCCCTTTAACATTTTTCTTTATATATCAACCTAACCACGAGGAAGTGTTTTCTGAATTGTTCCCTTCAATGCTGCAATTGTTCTACTTGGAGGGTATTGCCCAGACATCCGTAGCCACGTGAAAGTAAAAAGGAATATAACYTATAAGACTTGTTTGTTCTTCTGAAAGGTCCTCAAGCAAACAAGATTTGCTTTGTTAAATACATAAAGATCTAAAAACCTAGTTACATGTAGACAGGAAAAAGAAGCCAGTAGGCCAATCCTCCTTGTGAGTTTTTAAATCCATGCAAACTYCGCAGTACTTCATAACGGCTCTGGAGGCACACTGGTGAAAATCAGAGCAGAATTTAGCCCAGCATTTACGCTCCCCCAAGGACCAATATGGCAATAAGCACTTTCAGCAGAGAAATTGCAGCAGAGGCTTCTGGAGGTTACTACTGACAGAGGGGTAATTTTTTGTTTGTCTTGCTCTCAACCCTGAACACACTTGGAGATACACTGGATAGAAGCCAATGCTTGATTATTTTACAGCTTTGAACACAAGAGATTGGGTGGACACTGCCTGACTGATTCCAGCCTGTTCTTACTACAATGCAAAAGGCTGTCAGAACAAGATGTGAAAAGCTCTCTCCTTATCCTRTTTCTGTACAGTTCAAGGGAACCTGAAGAGCATCAACATTTTACTTTCTCATAATTCAATCCTCACTCCACTTCAAGCTCAAAGAGTCTTGAGCCTCCTAAAAATAAAACACCAACCATCCAGAGGGGGAGTGTTACTTTGGCAAAAATAAAGATGTCTCAACAGAAATAYAAGGTATCTATTTTTAACACTTGACATTTTATTCACAAAGGAAATACAAGAACTCCTCTAGTGGAAATAACTCTACCAAGATCTCAACCAATGATCGTAGTAAAATCTTCAAAAGGAAAAAAAGAGAGAAAAAAAAAAACAATTATGTCATCGAAACTACCATTGTATGATTGTAAATGTTTTGTTCAGTCCAGTTATTAATGTCTTAAATAATGCAGCTTTCCTCACTTTCCTCAGAAGAATATTCCCCAGCCTTGTTTACTTCACTGCTAGGACATATCATTTATGGTAAGCCAAAACAGTTTGTATCTTAATTCCATATTATTCGTCCCAGATCTCCTCTCTCCTTACTACTCAGAAAAAATTATGGCCTGCTCAAGGGGAAGAGAGACAGTATGAATAGAATTTGGATTTTTAGAGAATACAGCTGAACATACAGGACAGCTTGAACTCAGAATGATCAAAATTGCCTTCTTAAAATGTCATTAAATAGTCATTTTTAATCTGTTATATATTTGCTGTTTATTGTTTTCTAGAAAGACTGTTATGTGTTGATTAGCAGCCATTTCACTAGACTGATTTACAAAGATTTGTGATTTTGCATTAAATYTGGAATTTCTTTTTGCTGTCCAGCAGGATACATTGTATACACATTAAAGCAACTAACTGCGTAACATACCTTAATTCAGAGTCTGAAGATTATATTTTATTGGAGTGAAAAATGGCAAATGTTAGTTCTAATTTATTAAATGCTTTCTCCTGTGTCACTTCAGGCTGGTTTTGGTTGGAATTTGGAATTCAATTAAACTGCAAAAAATATATTTCCAAATAATTTTCTGTTAGTAAAAGCAAACAAAAAGAAAAGAAGGTGAGAGAAAAGAGTTCACAGAGTATGCTTTTTGTTTTAAATTAATACATTTATRAAACAAAGTAAGCCTTGTGCAGAGCCAAAGAATTCATATTATTTCTGTCTCCAGAAGATGGAGATCTCAAAGAAGTATTAGACGCTTTCAGGCTTGGTGCCACCATACCTAGATTTTAAGCCTTGGGGCTTYGGAGTGAAGTTAGGTAGAGCGTTATGGGAATGAATTGCAGCAGACCAGGGCTCTAAAACAGCAGTTCCCTGAAGGAAGAGCAATACAGCTTGGCTAAATAATAATCCCTTGGCGAAGGTTCAGAGTTCAGATGCCTCYCCTTGGGAGAGTGTGGCCCCTGTTCCCACCACAGGTAATATATCAAAGGCTATTTTGCTTTAAAAACTTCCTTCTTCTGCAAGGAGCAGCTCCTCTCACACCTAACCATCCGCTTGTAKTCAATAAACTACAAAAATTTGCCTATCTCGGGGCCTCCCTCTGGTCTCCTCCCCAACGGGTGCTTTGCAGTACAACGGCTCGGGGTCAGCAGATGGGGCGGTGATGCCCTGAGGCTGCCCTTGCCCGCAGCTCGGGCTCTCCAGGGAGAAGGAAACACGGCTCTGCCCCCGCCACGGGCAGCCCGTGACTTGGGCTCTGCGGCGGGTGCTTTAATCGCCATCCTGGAAGGCCTTAACGATGCTGGCGYGCTTAAGACGCTGGTTCTTCTCAGCCTTGACTTCCTTTGGCACTCGCAATCAGGCGCCTAAAGGTGAATCGGGGGAATCTGAGCCCAGGCGCCTYGCTCTTGAGGCAGCACGTCTGTATAATACAAACCGAACGTGCGCAATAAATTGAAGCACGTAATAAATATGAGGGTGGCTGGTCACACTTGGGGCTTGAGAAATCCAGCTCCAGGCTTGGGTCCCTCCCCAAAGAGTTAGATTCCAGTCTCATCAACTTTTACTCATAAAATGAGAGCAGAAAACTTTTTCCCCGKGTTTTCTTACCCCTTCTTTGGTTTCTTAGCTGTTAGGGACCTGTTCCTTAGACTGAACAAAATAAAACCAAGTGCTTCCCCTGCAACACATGACAGATGGGAGCCATCAGTTTTCAACAAACAACAGCAAAACGTTTAGCCAATGGCTTCTCCCAGGTTTGACTTTCTTCAAAGCTTGGGGAGAAAACACGTAGCTTTTGATTATTTTTAGTGGAATTGAAATGGGTTTAATATATTATAGCAATTTTAGACCTTCATATAGCCTCTCATGATTTCAAAATGAATTTCAAATTTAGGTTCATCTATAAAAAGCAAAATGTAACTAAATTAAAATATAAAGAAGCTGTTTTCTTTTTTTCATTTTAAAAGTTACTGTTTCTCTGTCCACCTTGATATAGGCCTGCCCCAGGGTATCACAAAAAAATCCCTTGCTGAGCAAACAGAATAAAAATCATACCAGATGGTGATGAAAACCATTGATAGGGAAGATATGTATTATCTTATCCTTGTCCTATATGTATGCATTTAATCCATTTTTCTGACAATTAGCTCAGAAATATTTTGAAAATAATCAGGTCTTAGCTGTGTGAAGAATGAAGGAAACTATACGTGGGCTTCCTTCTTCTACTTTCCATGTCTTTGATTTTGTGTTTCGTGCACCAGAAATTCACATTTCACAGCGCTCCTCGCTCACTGTGGCACCTTCAGCTGCRATATCCCGTCTCTGAAGATGCATCCTTTTGCGATGCAATGTGGCRTGAGGCATCCCTTCCCCGAATCCACCTCCTCCCCTGTCCACAGATGTCTATGTTATTTACAGCTGGTTTGGCACAGCCGTGCTCGCTGTACTGCGTGCCCATAGCTCTCTGTTTGGGAAGTCTCAGGCGCATGAAGGCTTCCCCAGAGACGGTAGCAGCAGGGCTTCAGGGGCTGACGGACCCTTTGCCTCAGCAGATATCCCTCACAGCCCTAAGTGGAGGTCAGCACTTTGCTCCCGGTATCAAACGCAGGCCTTGAGCATGCACAAATCAGAAAAGGGAGCAAAAGAGAACGGTTGAGCTTGGTTGCAGCGTGTGCTGACCTATATTAGTGAGAAAAGGCTGCAGGGAGGAAAGAAGAGGAGAAGGAATCCAAAGAGATGAAACCGGATCAACTAGTTGTGCCTGGACTGGAAATACTCTCATTAGAGAGAACCAAGGGAAAAAAGTGCGTGCAACCTACRGCTCCCTCTAAAGCAATTAAGCTGCAGGTTGCAATATTGATAAAGCTTCTGGAAAAAAAAAGGAAAGAAAAAAAGAAAAAAAAAGCTTGCCAGCAGCTTTTGTGACCCTGCAGATGCCAGTCAGATTTGACAGTTATTACAGCTTATTGCCACAAATCAAAACACGCCTCAAAACATGCTCTCCCTCCACCCCACAATAATTTCCTGCCTACTTATCCACTGGGACTTTATCAGGGAGAGAATAATATATGTGAATAAATGTTTGTGCCAGTTCCGGGTTGACACAGCACTTCAATGGTCTTTTTCTGTTAGGAAGGTAACTTCTGTGTGTTTTCATTACTGTGAGATAGACACAGCTGAACAAATGACCATCATAATTTTTTAAAAAATCATTTTTTAAAGTTTCTTTTTTTTTGCAGGATGTCTTTTGTAAATAAAAAAACCCACACGTTTTATACACTCTGGAGGCTAGGTGATGTATTATAGAACCAGGAGTACTCTGCTTGTTCTTCAGTTCTAGTGCTCTGCAGTAATAGGAAAAAAAGCAGTCAATGCCTTTGCTTCTTTGACATTTTCCACAGGAAACATTAATGAAGTTATTTTGTTCTTACAGGCTAGCTGAGAATAGTGATCTGTGATATGGCAGTTTTTCAGGTTGTGCTTGGCTCTATTCTACTCTTTCTTTTTGTTCAATTAATTATGAATAAACTGCTTCTGCAGCAACAAACAGTATCAGGCTCACCACAAGGTAAACAGAGAGTTATAAAATAAAAAATACTCACCTCTTTGCCCTGTCTTTCTCATCTTCATCCATTAGATTGTCTAAGCAGTTTTTTCTGTTAAAAGAATGCAAGAGTCATTATAAATTGTCGTTGTGTTAGCTCTACTTTCRGGTTATTCTCAGAGTAGCTTCTATTTCATTTTAATAACAGAGTGATGATATCCAGGTCAGATAAATGTGTCAGCAGTGCTTTATGCCACAGTCTTTGATTTTAAGAAACATCCGTTGTAGATAATATTATTTCTTAGTATCACACTAACTTGCAGGGGCTCCAGCCAGCAATCAAGGCCCCAGACACAACGCAGCACACCAACACAGTAGAAAAAGTCAAACACCTCTTGGGGGATTTTCAGTGCTGGGATTATTCTCTGCAAATCTGCAGTCTGGATGGGCGCTAGGTTCTCTGCCCAAGTTGAAAAGGCATTTTCAGCACTCCCGTATTTCAAACCTATTGTCTCTGGTGCATTGACTGGAGCCARCCTTGGTCATGCCTTGGACTCCTCATGTGAAGCCTCCTGCTGGGAGACATTTCATCCTCCTTCAAGGGCCCTCATCTGAGTACCAAAGAGACAGTTGCAACCTCATTGCATTACAGCCCAAATTCAAAGTGTCCTCATAAATTCTGCTGCCTAAGTCTGGCTCCTAAAGGACAGATATCCTCATGGAGGAACAAACACTCCATAACTAACAACAGCTGACAGACCATCCTCCTGGTGCTCCCAGCACTGAGCTTGGAGAGGACAAATGAAGCTGCTGCCTACACAGCTCTTCTCCATCTCTGCCCAGGCTTAAAATGGCCAGTGCTCAGTGGCTGAGCAGCTGCCAGGCCTTGATTTGCTGCGTAGGTGAAGATGTAGCCCCTGGCTCTAACCCTGCCTGTGAACCGTGGCCATCAGTCTCACTCCTTTTGCTAGCATTGACCAAAATGTTTTGACCTGCAATCAGGTTTATGGTCCAGTTGCTCAAGCAGTTCATTCTGTAAAGATAAAGTATTCTGAGCATGAGATGTGTTCATAGAGCCACGGAGCCAAATGGAGTAAACAACTAAAGCAGTAAATCRTGTAGGCGAAGCAGAGGGAAAAATACAAGACCAACACAACTGAAAGCTGAGATCCTCAGAAACACTTGCCTCCAGCGCACTGCCCACCCCTCTTTTGCTCCATGGTCTCATGAGAAAGAGATGCTTGAGACACAGCCCTGTTCAGCCTGCGGACAAGGCTGTACGCTACCTGCCTTCTCTCRTGGCAGCTCACACTCACATCAGAACACAGAAGCTGCAATTTGCTGCATGCCACACAAATATTTTCCAGACCAGGAGCTCAATGCTGYTACTAACTCTAGATATTTCCAAAGATCATTTTCAAAGTGTCAATATAATGACATGCAATGATAATAGTTTCAAAAATCAATAAAATGTTCATGTAATGATTCCTCAAAAGGTAAGACATATGAAAAAGATTGGAGGGGGGAAGCAGRGAAGTTAATTGTTATGCTTTATTTCAGCCCATTGTATTTTCCAGATATGAGTCACATAGAAATTTGCCTGTCTAAAGAATATTTTATTAAAAATCAATAGTGAGAACAGTGGATAAACTCTGTCTTTCTGTTAGTTGATCCCATACAGTATTACTACACTGGCTCGTTAGTCAGTAGTTAATTAAGAACATGAAACTACTTGTAACTTGTAATCAAATATAAGCACAATGAGAGATTAAAAGCTACAAGTTACTGATTGGAGGGCAAAGCTGCYACTTAATGGGGTTCAACTTGTTAACGGAGGAATATAAGTAGGAAATATAAAGAGACGTTGGCTTTTTTAGCTGTGACTGGCAGATTTAAATTGCTGAATCCTATTATACATAACAAAATAGCAGATAATGCTAYGTAGTTTTTAGCCCCATCTGGTTTTGTGAGGCAGACAGTACCTAACAGAAAGAGGCTTCCAAAKGTCCCCTATAAACTGTCAAGGAATTACACTGTTGGGAAGCCTCTACCCTGACAAGAGAGCAACAGGTCTAACTGGTCTGTTCTGCCAAGGATTTGGCTAGACCTTTACAGTGATTCATGGCCAGCTTCCAGTAAACAAGGTTTCTCACTGACTGACATCGAATTCAGGACCCGCTGTGCTGTTGCTAGTGTTAGACAATATCTAATTGTCATTTTGCTTCCATCTCCTCACACAGCAAAATCTCCAGAGCACCATGAGCATTGCTAACAGTGTTTGCCAGTACATATGTACCATATGCAATTAAAACTATTCTTGACAAAATAGATACATCAGAATATACAACTTCTGCTAACTAGTATGGTCATCCTTCCCCTAAGCCACACCAGATGTTGGCTAAGTGCTGGAGGAGAGCCCAATGACATGGAGTTTAGGTATGTSCTTAGTGCAACCTGCTTGCTCCACATTATCCTCCCAGGCCTTGAGCTGGGAGGGCCCAGAATAACGAGAAAGGCAATCTACTCTTTTATCCCCCATCAGCAAGGGGGTTAGGATGCAATTCTGGCTCGTTACAATGACAGAGGCAGACAGCAAATTCCTTGGCTCTGTGCCACCATTCCCCTGCAAAGAAAATGACATTAAGACAAGAAGCACRAGGGTTTCTCCAAATCCGAACAATTCTTTCAGGCTAACAAAGGGCATTTGAAAACCTGAGGGTAACAGCACCACATGGCGTAACTCGCAGTGGGGGAGTGTTTAAGAGCAACAGCCATGTTTGGAACTTCATTAGTATCTTCATTATCAACAACAAGTGAAGAAATGGTCAGTCAAAAAGATGGGAACCACCTGGAATAAGGCAGAGGAAGCCCATGTACTCCTGCCATCAAGGTACTGGGACAGACAGACACACAGAAAGACAGATACACCTGAGTGGGGCAGAACAAACCAATGGCAAGTTTTTCAAAGGTTGGCTCCAGTCCTCCCCACCCCGAGACAAGCTCCTGCCTTCAGAAGAGTTTAAGAAGTAGGATGGCACAGCATGAGAARTAAGGTAAGCAAAAAGGGCTATCTTTGCACCCAAAAGTCTGGGGCCTCTGGACACGCCGAACACTACGCCCGGTCCGAGGGAGCCTCACCAGCCACGGGCAGGCTGCAGCGCCCCAGCTGATTGCTCCCCCTCACGGAGGGCCAGCTCCTTGCCAGCCTGGTTGTTAGCTAGGCTCCTTTTGCTGGCAAAGCATCGCCCCTCTCTGTCCCAGGGCCCGGGCCTGTTAGCCAGTTGTATCCCGCAGAGTACTTCCCTTATGRGAGGGGAATTTGGACAAGCCATAAATCTGCCATCAGGCTATAGGTCCTCTGACCAGCGAGTATGCCTTAAGTGTGATAAGCAAAGCAAAAAAAAATTTTTTTTTACCCTGACAGTACATGGGAAATTGATTATTAGCRCTTTCATGAAAATGTTTTATTTTTTATTTTGTTCATTTTTAAGTACTTTTTTTCCCATTATTTTTTAATATGAGCTTTTCTGGAAATGAATAGGTAAAAAGGTAACCACATATCCCCGGCTTAGGTATCAGATGGAGAATTACAGCATGACCGCCCCCCATGTTCATTCATAGAATGAATAGTTGCTTGGGAAAGAAGTAATTCAGGCACAATGCCAGGTCACTCCAGGGACTCTCCAGAAGAAAAGTTGCACATGTTTATTTTGATAGTCTATTCCCAGTGGACACAGAACTTGCGCTGTAAAATTCATCTGGCCCTGATCACCTTATGCTGCACTTGAAACACATTTTTCAGTGAGCTCATCTGTGTCTGCTAGGCTGGTTTCCCTCCTTACTGTTTTAGTGGTTATAAGGCTACATTACCAAATGAGYGACATTCAAATGTAAATTATCAGCTGTTGATTTCCCACAAAGATGCTCTGTGGCCAGCTAATCTCAGTTCCTACAAATCAGCCTGGCATTTAACATGAACTTTCAATCATTCTCAGTTAACTCAGCCTAATTAAATCCCTGTCGATCATGACAAAGACCAAGACATAAATCTCTCCTAGAGATCCCAGGTTACGCTTGGGGAAGCCTGGTGAGAAATCATGATATTTGTGCTCCTGGCCACGAAAGCCAGGCTCTGCCTCCCCTTGCCTCTCACAAGTGCTGGGATAGCTGCTGCCCCTGTCCTGCAGGCCTTTTGGGGTGTTGAGCTACTCATCCCGTCCAGGGCACATCATGCAGTCCTGGGGACAGAAGTGYCTCCCTCGACCATGCCCTGACGTCACTGCCCACCCTGATATGCATATGCCTGAGCCCTCCCTCAGGTGGAGGTCTCACACYTCCTTGGGTGAGACCACTGAGCATGCTGGTACAATACCACCATGCTAAGTAAAGATGATGGTATTGCACCTGGAGAGCAGTCCTGCCACAGACAGAGCGCTGGCAAGGRTTGTAAGGAAAATTCGGGCTCTGGGAAGAAATGTCTTGTGCTAACATCTGCTTCCTGGGCAGAGCCTCCCCAGCAGCTGCTGCCTCTGAGATGGGGGACAAAGAAAAAGCAGCAAGTGGATACATCCCCACATGCCCCAGACGCAGCGCTCAGAGCCCATCCCTGCCACGTCTGATCTCTGCCAGGGGCTGAGCACTGCCTCGGTGGGAGGAGTTACCCTTCTTCTCCCCATGGAAAGGGAGGAAAAAGGCTGCTGCTGATGAGTGCAGCAGCCCAAAGGAGGCACACGGTTGTGTTCAGTCTATTGGGATTTGAAGGCTGGATCCACCCGTGAGTGWAGGGATGGAAAACAAACAACAGGACCTCATGTGTATCAAGTATGATTCAAGGTTGAGCAGGCACTTAGCAGCACTGGGGACCATGGCTGTGGCTGGTACCCGCAGCTGCATCCCCTTTGCTCCAAAGAGGGGTAAAATGCACCAACACAGAGCATTTCCCTTCAAATGCTTGCTGTTGGGCAAAGAGAAAGATTAGCATGCAGGACATGAGAGGAAAGGCCGCAATGCGAGAGGCAAAAAGGGACCGCTTTGGACTCCTCATCCCACATCCCTCTGGCAYGGATGAAGCTCTCAGGTGTGTGTAGCACTCATGAGGTGTTTCGTATGTAGAGACGCAGGACGGGTCTGTATAAATATGATCAGAATAAGTCAACAGATTCATAGGCAAGTCAAATCAGAAATGCATCCCTCCATGCTTATTTTTCAGATATAAACCTATGAATTGTTACAGTAACATAACAGAGCCCATAGCTAAATACAGCATAATCTCACCCATACAAATTAAAATTGATTTAAATGTAAACACAGTAACCTTGGGAAAATGGAAACTAAAAGTGAAAAATCACTTTCTTTATGATCTACACTGCTATTTGAGAMGGGACTGTGATTTTTCAAAAGGAGAATGACAGTCTGCAGTTACCGCAGGTCATGTAATACTTAAATTGCTATGGGAATTACTATTTTTACAAGCAAAGTAAAAAATCTAGTTGCATGGTAAGTGTCTAGCATTAGCATTAGGATTATTTTTGCCTGGCAGTGTGTAACTTAGTCTTCCTGTTCTCAATAATTTGCTACATTTTATTTATACTAGGTAAGAGGATGTTTGGTGTGTTCCAAAAAAAAAAAAAGAAAAAAGAAAGAAAAGAAAAAGAAAAAAAAGCATGGGAAGAGAAGAAGAAGAAGAAAACTTTTGGAGAAAATTTTTGGACTTTGTGAAGTTATTATCTTAGCAGATAACTTGTTGCACTGCTTTAGATACGGACTTTGGAAAACACAGAATGTTTCTTACAGAAAAAGCATTACAGTAAAAATCACCTAGAATCTGGTGATTACCAAACAATTAGTAGACAATAATTGAATATACAAAAAGACTAATGTTTTATTAAATGCATCTTATTGATCATTTCAATTGAACAGTTATTATTCTAACCTTCATGTTTTTTATTTACAATRAATCTGTAGTTTGTAAGTGGCTTAAAGCAACCAACTCCTAAAAAAATCCAAATGGAGACAATGAAAAYGGTGGAATTTGACATATGTTAATGGTCCACTCTTCTGAACTGAGGATGGCAATGAAACGTTCACTGATAAAGCACTTGAGTGTTATGGGATTACAATGAAGAGATGTAAACTCTCATAATATCTCCTGGTACTATTCTTTACATTATTCCCATGTAGTGGAAAAAGTTATTCTTTCCCATAGGTCAGAAACATTGTGCCTATTGCTGTATGCTATWGGACAGCTACCCCATCGCTACCTCAGTGATGGCTATATTTTTAGATGTGTTGTGTGTGAACCCTCTACAGGTAAGGAGCTATTTGCTTCAGTTTAAGGCAGGAGTAACAGAGCTGATGTCAGCAAAGCTGTGCTGGAGTACAGCCAGAGTAAGCGAGAAGAGTCACGTGAGCTCGTGAGCAATGTGTAAAGTTTGTACACAGCTTGGTATCTCTGATGAAGATCAGTATATACACGCTCATTATCTTTCCTTATTATCATCACTCAGTGACTAGAGCCATTCAAACTTCAATGACTAGACTAAAGGAATTCCCAGGTTCAAGCCCTGCTCTGCGCTCCTCTCTCACTACTGGAAACAGAAAGGCAAACAAATTAAACTAACATTAATCAGCGAAGACTGCCATCTGTGTAACTCGGAGCACTTCTTGGTGTGCCCGTCCYCTTCCAGCAATGCTAAACAGGATTAGCGGTCCGTGGGTGTACGGGAAAAGTAGGTCAGGTCAGGAACATTGTTCTGCGTGATGAACGGCTGATGTGATTGCAATGGGCTGCTTGCAGCCATCTCTCTTTCTGAACGAGCTGCGGTGATGAAGCACCTAGGCTTGTCATAGGGCACCTAATGGCAGCTCAGACCACTGCTGCCTTTGCGAGGGAAAGCGTGTTCCTCTGGGAGGAAGGATGGTGCCTGCAAGAAGCAGGACTTTTACCAAACATGTCTAGTACACTGGAATTAATGGGTGTATTTTAGCACAGGAACYGTGACATGGGGCAATTAAAGGCTGAATTATTACTAGTTTGGCATATTTATTTCTCACTCCTTACAAAACGACGCAAAGCCAGGCAATGTGCTACTCCCATGAGGGCAGGAGAATTGGGACCATTACAAAACTAGGGTGCACAGCCAAACATTCATAATTCTATAGGATGGGAAGGGATGGTGTCAGCAAAGCCAAGGCTCAGCTACAACTATCACTTGCAAGAGATGTCAAGGGCAACAAGAAGAGTTTTTGCTGCTACCTYGGCAGTAAAAGGCTGAACAAGGAAAATGTGGGACCATTGCTGCAGCAGGGTGTGTTAGTCACAGCAAACCCAAAGAGGGCTGAGGTACTCAATGCTTTCTTTGCCTCAGTCATTACCAGCAAGGCCTTGCAGGCCTCTGTGCTTAGAGATGAGGGTCAAGGAGGAGAGGACTGACCWGCATTGGATGACAGTTGAGTCAGGAAACTGGAGGGGGCTTGACCCAGATAAGTCCAGGGGACCCAATGGGCTGTATCCTCGAGCGCTGTGAGAGCTGGCTGCTCTCTYATCTTTGAAGGGTCTTTGAAGGTGAAGATTAGGGAAGGTCTCTGATGACTGCATAAAGGCAAATGTTGCCTTCAAAAAAGGCCAAAGGGATGATTCAGGGATCAATAGATCAGTCAGCCTCACTTCAGTCTCTGGGAAATCATGGAGAGTCCTCTTGGAGTACATCTCTGGGCACATGAAGGGGAAGGTGACAGGGAACAGTCAGAATAGATTTATGAATAGTAAATCGTGCCTGACCAACCTGATTGCCTGATTAGGTCTGTGGATGGAGGGGGAGTGGTGGATGTCACTTACATTGCCTTCATGCTCAAAGGCAGGGCTRTCATTGGAAGGACCCAGGTGGGCTGAAGGACTGSACTAACAGAAATCTCATGAAATTCAGTGAAGACGAATGCCAAGTCCTGCACCATGGAAGTAAGACCCCCAGCAATGACAGAGGCTGGGGACGGATGGTCTGAGGAATAGCTCTATGGAAAAGACTCTGGGGGTCCTGGCAAACAGCAAGCTGAATGTGAGCCAGCAGTGTGTCCTTGTGAGGAAGATTGCCAGCAGTATCTTGGGCTGTCTCAACAGGACTGCAGCCAGCAGACTGAAGGAAGGGATTATCCCCCTCTACTTAGCACTCATTACACCATATCTAGAATACCACATCCAGTTTTAGTCCCCCTCCTCTCCAAACAGGAAAGAAATCGATAAACTAGAACAAGTCCAACAGAGGTCCACCAAGATGTTTGGGGCTGGAGCACTTACCCTGTGAAGAGAGGCTTGTGGAGCTTGGGCTTACTCAGTGTGGGGAAAGGAAGGCTTTGGGGGCACTGAATAACCCCCCAGCATCTACAAGGGCTCACTGAGGAGGTGGAGATGGGCTCCTCATAGAGATGCATGGGAAAGTCTTTTTTGCTGATGAGGATGGTCAGGCAGGGGAGCAGGTCGCCAAGGAGTCTGAGCAGTCTCTGTCCTTGGAGGTTTTCAAGACCTAACTGGATGAGGTCCTGGGCAACCTGGCCCGACCTAAGAGATGGCCTAGCCTTGAAGGATGGATGTGAGATATCCCAAAGTCCCTTCTAACTTGAATTATCCTGTGATTCCAGGGCTTTGTAGGAACCCCAGTACCACTGGGTTCCTGTCAGCAGTGTGTCCTGTTACACTGTGCTAATGCCTGGTGTCACTTCTGGATATTGTGAGCTAGCTACCATCAGGAACATCCTGAGCATACCAGTCCCCTTGAATGAGTTCCTACATTATATATGTGCCTGGAACCTACTTTACTATGTTTTGCTCTTCCGTGCTGTGAATAGCACTGTCTCCCCTATGCTGACATCCCTCCTGCTCTATAAACCTGCTGTCTAGGAGAAAGGAACGTGAGACACGCATCTTAACATTGTATGTCTATGTGTCATGTGTCTGTCATGTCAGTTTTAGACACTGATTTGAAAGCATATTCACTTTGTAATAGAATTACCAAAAAAAGAAGAYGAAAAATACGTCTCCTGAGAATGGCCCTCGACTGCAAAAATTTATATTTTTCTCTCTCTCCTCCCATGTTCTTAATCTGTTTTAGGTATTTATAAAACTTTAATCCTCATAGTATCAGAAGTCCTGAATGTACAAAGACTGTAAATATGCTTAACTCTACACTGCTATAAGAAGTCCCTCATGTATATATATATATATATATTTGCAAACTCGAGGTCTAAACATTGAGGTAGAGCTGCACAGATGATTTTGTAATTATTAGCTCTGAAATCTTGGGTCTCAGTTATAAAGTATCCTTAGTTGTAAAAACATATTAAAGTTTATTTGCTTCTGCAAATATTTAAATAAGTAGAATAATACAACATCTGACATACAATTTTATGACAGTCAAATGCTCAGCCAGCACATGCACTTTGGCWGAATATGTGAGTAAAATGCTTTAAACATCTATTTGACAAAAACTCAACAAATTTTTGTTTTGTTTGGCATGAACTACCTGGAAAACACAAGCAGAAAATCAGTCTTTCTAGATGGGACTGTTGTCAAAGTTGCTCTCTTTTCTTTCTGTCAGCAATAGCCTTGACAAGATCSTTTTAATCCTTTCCATCCAATTAAACAGGCTACAGTTGCACTAAAGTACAAAGCAAGATATTCAGGAGCTGAAACAAGTTCATTTCCCCCTACATTTTTATTTATTTGTTAAATATCTATGGGAATTTTGAATATTTGACTGTACAATCAGARTTTCCACCAGCTGCAATGGTGTTCACTCCATACATAAGATGCTGAAATATGAGACCACATGTTTTTGCAAAGAAAGGAGAAAGCACACCAGAAACCCAGTGAGATGCCCTATTTCTCTGAAGGCATAGGTGTTTTGATGTCTAGCCTCATGTGGTAACTCTCTCTAGACTGAGCAGAACCTGGGGGTGAAGGATCATCTTCTCTCAGTGGCCTGGCCTTCTCTCTGCCCCATGGGAGCTGTGTTGTCCTTCCTGTGTCATCCTCTCCCCCTACATTGCATGACCCAGCAAGACCCTAGGTGCTGGTGGGCCCTGGCCTCAGCAGCAGACTGGGACTCAAGCCCAGTGGCAAGTGCTCACCTTGGCCACCYGTGTCCTTATACTCCATGCCCAACTCCTCCAGCCTGGGTGTCCCAGTGTGGTGATGCCCATGGCAGCCCCAGCAATTCCCACRGATGGGAGCGGGAGGTAGGAGGCGCAGAGGGAAGTGCTATAGCCTTTGCACAGAGCCTGCAAGAAGGCAAGAGCTTCCTTTCCTGTGCAAAAGGCAAAGCTGTGGCCTAAATCTGCTGTGATACAGGGGAAAAAATCCGCATACAATATACAAAAATAAATAYAGATATCAGCGTCAATAATCCTATCACTTTTGTGTTAACAGCTTGATAACGTATCTGCTTATAACTCACACACTGCACTAAATTTTCTGCTCTATAGTAACTATCATATTCTTGTCAGCAGAACTAAATATTTAATCATCTGGGGAGATGAATCATGAAAAGCTGTTTTGGGGAGATATTTTTAAAYGGACAATTTGTTGTCATCTGATTTTGACAACTTGCTGCCTCTTTCCTCTCTCAGGAGGGACTCTGTAAGCCTGTGTCCACATGAASTATTTCTCGGCACGGCTTGCTGTCTCCCTTGCTGGTGAACCCTGTCATCTATGGGGTTTTAAGGTTATTTTTGACAAGACCGAGGCAGGAGGGTGCAGTGAGCTCAGAGCCCTTTTGGGCACCGCAAAGCCTAGAGATACACAGCCCGGCTGCTTGCATGGCACTGTGTGGCTGGGCGCTGCCTGGCCTTGGTCCCCCAGTTTTACGTCCGAGTCCAAGCCCGTGTCCATACCCTGGCCGAGCGTTCGGACGCAGCACCAAGCCAAGGTCGCACCCGTGTTTTGCACCGTGTCTCGCGAATTTACGGCCGCGGGTCCCTCCTATCGTGGGCTGAGGGTCACTCCAGCCRTGGTGCTGGGTGCCGCTGCTCTCCGCTTCAGCATGCTACCGGTGGTTCCCATTTTACAGCGATAAAGATTCTTCAGTGTGATGTAAAATTCAAATCAGGTTTTGCAAAGTGAATCTCTAAGGAGAAAGGATAATTATTAAAGATCTTCATTAGTGCTTTGCAATCTTAATTATGATAATTATATTTTTGTAGCTAATATAACTGAACTCCTGCTTTTAAACCCGCTAATAAGCATTTTTAGTCCTCCTCCTACTGGGCCAACAAAACTGTAACGTTGAACTTTATATTTACACAGGGCACTCTTTTTAATAAAAGTGATGTGCTGTTTACATAGGATTTCCATTCCCTTTTATCCACACTGTGAAGGTGCACATTCCCCCAAGGCAGGGGAGAATGAAAGAAAAAAAGGAGAAGAGCAAAGAGGATTTCAGGAGCCTGGGCTTGCTGTCTTTGCCTGGCAAGAAGGGGACACGTTCCCTGCACCACAACGGCAGCTCTTCTTCTGGGGTACTTGCAAACCCGGTCATCTTGTGTAGGGGCAGCTGTGAGCTTGCCGCAAAAATGTCCCTTGGGCAAGGCGAACGCAGATGCGGTGAAGCAGGTTGGGGTGGTGGTGGGGGGGGAAACCTGGCCTGGGAAGAGGGCTCAGCACCAGGCAGAGGGGCGGATGGGCCAGGCGGGGGGCAGCACGCCGGGGCTGGCGCCGCCGGAGCACCCGYCTGCCCACTGGAAGCCTTGAAAAGCACCAGCATGAGCCACCGGTGCAAAAGGGTCTTTTCTGAGCACGGTTTATAATCCTCGAGAGAGTGGAGCCCTAAATTACAGCCTCCCCCTCCTCCACCGCCTTTGTAAACTATTGCAACGGACTGCTGGAATTTTTACACAGGAGTTTGTTTGCAGTCAAATATCTTACAGTTATTAGTGCAGAGAGAGAGTAAAAGATCAAAGTTGGATYGGCATACAAATTCAGATATCTCAATAAAGAAACGAAAACAATAAAGCATGTATTTAATATTATCTATCCATTAATCTCTGGAGTAAATTCAGAAAACTAATTAAAAGCTTCTACACAGATAAATGATAAGCTGCTTTATTCAATGAGCTCAACATATGAACAAACAGAGGTTTGTGTTGATATCATGATTGTTAGCAATTGCATTAAGGCAAATGATTTTTGCTGTGCTACTGGGAATACAGTAATTTGAAAAACAAAATGTTGAGAGATGAAAAACTCAAACCTTTAGTGCACCAAGCATACTGCATTTCCTGTTCCTTTTTATTTATTTCAGGTAATGATAACTCTTACGGGTCAGCATGACAACAACAACAACAAMAAAAAAAACAATTCAAGACCTGAAGAAGAGAAAACAAAACTGAAGCCTGTATAGAACCAAGAAAAATCTCTGCATAATCATTCTGCAGTGTTAGTCTGGCTTTAACRGTAATATCTATCGTCTTCCTGCGTGGTAAGTAAGTTCTCAATCCATCACCTCTYCCTGCACCTCATGTCCCTTTTCCTACTACTGGATTCTATACGTGCAGGAGATTTTGTCTGAATTATATACAGAGGTTTTGTCTCCTCAACCGTAATTGATAGATGTTCTATTTTTGTGGTACTACAACTGTGTCTTGCGTGACGAGGCATTGCAGTGCTGTATGGAGAGCTCCGGGAATCACAGCAGCCAGCRGTGCTGTTCATTGGTGCCAGGGAATAACCCCTATTCCAGGCATCTTTGTTAAGGACTGCAACTTAAATACATGGATCTTAGAAAAGGAGAATCCTGAAGAACATTCAAGACAACAGATTTTACAGCTTAAGCTGTCCATTCAATTTAAATGCAGAGCCTGAAGTAATGAATTTAAGTATAGAAATGGTCCTGAATCAGATTATTTAGGAATAATTAAAACTGATYTGACTCCAGGATTCAGTCCTCCTTCTATGAATTATATGCAAGGAAATGACTTGAAAGACTTAGTTTTTCTATCCATAGTGCATTGCAGTGGCTYGATGCTTATTACCATAAAAAAAGCTTTAAATCGATGAAATGAGGGAAGGAGAGAGAACTATAGCTGCTTTTGTTTGCATTTTTTATTCATATTCAAGCATCCCCTTCATTCACATTGTGCATTAAACTCTSTCTATTGACTAAAATGAAATAGAGATTTCAAAAAGTCTCAGCCTAATGTCCTCTTGAACATGAGCTAAATGCAGGATATAGTCCAGAGAGCGTAAAGTGCACTTAAATTTTAGYATATTCACTCAACTGCTGTGTTTCAGAAACAGAAGTCATTAAAAGCCCCATCGCAAAATATCAGATTATGCCTCTGCYAGATATTCTTTCTGTGAAAAGAAAGAATAAAGGCAGCCTGAAAACCATAGTGAAATAGTGATATGCTGATTCACCTCATGCTCATRTACTGTGCAAGTTAGAATTGCAAAATAATGTGTCTTTCTTGTGCCAAATGATATTGGTAGGAAAGCATCCTTTGGCTACGATGGGTGCTTCCTGCAATTCAAAATGTGCATTTACCCTTTCCACTAGCAAGAAAATTTGCTGTCAGAGTGTCAAACTGACTTGCTATTTTATTTACCATCTGTGTCAGATATTCATATAGACACACTAAGTGTGTGTCTAGGTCCCTAAAAGCCTGAGCTGTTGCACACTGCTACCTATCCTTCATAATTACCAAAGATAAAAACTAAGAGGAAAAAAATGACATATTTTTGGATCCTTACTCATGCTGAATGGCAGTTTATTACAAATATAGTGCCATGACCATTACCAGAACACTGCATAYGGGAAAATAGGACCTGAATCCTCAACACATCATCAATTTAGAAGGTATTCTAACAAATCAGGGTTAACTATTCCGTAGAAAGCAAAGTACTTTACAGCATAACTATTCCTGCAGCCACTACTGTGATTTCAGTTCTTGTAGACTTTTTCTGAATTGACCTTAAACAAATTGTGAAGGAGGAACACAGCTCAGTGAAGGTCTAGGAGCTTTCCTATTTACCCGGTTTCACAAGGAAAAAAAAAAAGGCATAGGGGAGCTAGATTTAGGGAAAAAGGAAAAGTGAGAAAGAGAGAGAAAAGTGGCTAGGGAGCC
>NW_028186867.1:11232443-11234044 GCF_003343005.1 Rhea americana | reverse complement strand
AAAAAGAAAAAGAAAGAAAAAGAAAAGCCACCCTCAAGGCAATTTTGAGGCCCCAAGGGAAAAAGCCTGTCGCAGACTGGATCAGGGTGTTTGGTCACAGAGATGCTTTTGCTGCTCCTTGTCCAGGGGTTTAAAGCAGGCTCAAGGGTGCCTATACAAACTGCAGCAACTTCAGTGTCTGCAGAAAAGACATCAGTTTACAGAAACCACGCGAAAGGTAGTATAAAATTTGATAGCCCAGCATTTCACTTTAAACTACTTATACTTCGTCCTACTGCCWCATCATTATGGAGGTATGTGGGTCTGGGGAATTTTGTTTTTAAACAGGGCAGTTTTTGACTCTTTTGGTGTTTTTCCCCTTCATCCGCCTTCCTTTGGCTAATTCAAAAGGCAAGCTCCCGAGAAAACTTTTATGCTGGTTCCTATTGTTTCCTACTTCAAGTATAAAAGCACATAATGCGAACACCAAGACTTTGTGAATTTGTGAACTTCAGAGCTTTAAACCTTCCAGACGGTGCCAACGAAAACTGGCGAAAGTGCAGAGAATTAGGTACACACTATCTTCCCTGCCCATGACCGAACATGTTCCAGTACTACTCAAATACGCGGCAGGGAGTCTCTCAGACCCTCCAGAGCAGAGCAGAGCTTCTTCAAATGGGCATGAGAGAAAGAGGGAGAGCCTCCTACAAACCTTCATGCCAGCCCTTTACCCCTCTCCTCTGAAAATTTTCACCTTTTGCGTTTAATTGCCTCACTCTTGAGGACAMAGGGCATTGAAAAAATACAGCCTCTCTTTGCTAAGTGTAATGCTCCATATCCCCCTGGATTCCTGGGAAGATTGCATGGAAAATTTAACAAGCACTTGCACAGTGCACGTTGGGTCTGTCTATGCATTRCCCAGTGTTGGTGGTGCTGCATTAACCCATGGCTGGCCTGTTTCCCGGGGGAAAAAAACAGGTCAGACACCTGTTTTTGGCAGCCAAAAGGGCGTAGATRCCTATTAGAGTCTATTAGCATTATAAATTGTACCTTAGAGCAAGCTGCCGCCATCCCAATCTCCTCCAGGCCGGGGGACRGCGGGTTGGGAACGCTCTGCCTGCTCTCCCACCAGGCCGGGGGTCCGGGAACGAGAAGGCGAGGTGGGAACTGGTGGACGAGTGCCCCCCCCCCAGATCTGCAGGCCAGGCCAGCAGCTGCGTGTGGGCACGTGGACCATCCAGGTCTGGCCACGCAGTGAGCACACCAGYTCCCTCCGCCAATAGCTAGGGCTAGTGCTAGATCATAGAATCGTAGAATCAGTGAGGTTGGAAGGGACCTCTGGAGATCATCTAGTCCAACCTCCCTGCTCAGCAGGGTCACCTAGAGCATGGTAGACAGGGTTGCACCCAGGCGGGCCTTGAACATCTCCAGAGAAGGAGACTCCACAACCTCTCTGGCAACCTGTGCCAGTGCTCTGTCACTCTCACAGGGAAGAAATTCCTCCTCACGGTCAGGCAGAACTTCCTGTGCTTCAATTTATGCCCATTGCCTCTTGTCCTGTCACACGGGACAGCTGAAAAGAGTTTGTCCCCATCCCCTTGACACCCTCCCTTCAGGTACTT
>NW_028186867.1:11197245-11231223 GCF_003343005.1 Rhea americana | reverse complement strand
CTTGTTCTGACACTTTGCAAAATCCTCTAAATTAGTATTAGATTAAATATTTAATTTATGGAGGATTTTAGCTGAATTCATATTTCTTTGCCAGTAATCATCAAGCATTTTAGTGACTCTGTGGAAAACATTAATAAATCAATCTAAACAAACTCCTCCTACCTTCTCCCATGAACTGGGGATGTCAGTCATCAGTCACATGCTATGCTCTAACCTGAGAAGGTTGCATTTCCCTGGGATTCATCACTAATGTCATTTCAAATCATGTGGTTTTGACTGGATTTGGGACACCCTTTTCAAACATGGGTCTTTTAGGCCAGTGGCAGAAGTATATTTAGCTGCCTGGATATGTGGACGGATTTTCAGACATGTTCTGTGATTTGAAACAATTACCCTTTTGCAATGTTAAGGTTGCCTTGTTTTTTTGTTTGTTTTTCAGAATCAAAAATTACACTAATTATAATTTGGATAAAATGCAACTTCTGATGTTGTATTGTGACACTGTGAAGCTCTGAGGAAATATCAGCAGAAGTGCTAGTAGTGATGAATCACTGGAACTGAAAGACATGTGGGTGCTTGGAAGGGCAGTTATTCAGATGACTAAATATGGATTTAAGTGCTGAAATCTCAGTGCCCCAAATTGAAAATATTGACCTTGATATCCAGTGCTGGTAGTCACTGTGCTTTAGCATGGGAAAAAAATCTGCAGGTGGCCAATACACATAAGTCATGTCACACAACACAGCCTAAAGTGTTTGCTGCTACTGTAGTAGTAGTAAAATAGGCAAGTGAGAAATGTAGACACTAACAAATCTGTTGGGGGCATCTTATTGCCACCTGAAAACGGTGCTAACCCAGAGTGAAAAAACAAGTGTGTTATTTCATAGACCAGTCAACCAAAGTATATGTTCCTTCTCCATCAGTGTTTCATCTTCTGTTTGCAAAACCTACAGAAATCTTGGCGAAGGAATGTGTTTCATGAAGTTATATGGATGGACTAAATGTATTAATCTTTACAACGACACAGATTATTAGGAACTCAATCACACGTAGAATGTTTTACGATGTGCTTCCACACATAAATAGCTGATAAATAGCTAATCAGCATATATTTGTGACAACAGAACATTATAGGAAGCAGTGATCTGTGTTCGAAAAAACACCGTCGGTTCTTTTACGCCCTCTACACTGTGCCTCATCATCTGAAGGGCTAAATAATGTAGTGTTACTTTCAAAAACATTAAAAATTTTGATGATGAGATCTTTTGTTAAAGCCTCCTTTGAGGGTTTTTTTTTTCTTCAGTAAAACTGTATTACATGCCATTCAACAGCTGGTAATGGTACGTATATTGAATTAAAACATTGATTTTAATTTTCACAGTTAACCTCACTCTCTTTTAGCTGAATGTATTACTTTTTTTATTAGAAAAAACATTGGTACTGGACTTGTGATACAGAATCAGAGCTCACAYAGCCTGTCCTCAGGGGTATTTCCTACTGCTCTCTTTTTGAAATATTGAAAAGTTCTAACTCGCCCATTACCCAGAAAAAAGACAATAAATCTCTGAACAGCAAGCACAGCTCCTAAATTCATAGCTAGCTTTCAGCTATTTTGTGTTGTGTTCCAATTCCCTGACTGCTAGGATGATTTTTGATCATACAGGATAAGCAATGACAGGCTAGGCAAAGCTTGGATGAGAAACCTTGAAAGAAAATCCAGGAGCTGCTAGAAATTGCACTGATTATGCCACAGATAGCAATCTCTCTTTGAGTCAATGGCAAGGTGCATTAAGAAGGCATGGAGCTCCCTAGGAAAGCAGAGACTTTCTGACCCTTTTCCCCATATTATCCTTTTCATAGATGCAAGTACTTTTCCTTCTCTAGTCTACTCCTGAGGAACTTACTGCACACTGAAGCAGTCACTCTTATGCAGAAACTATATATAAAAAAAAGAAAAAAAAAAGAAGAAGAAAAAGAAGGATCATAGGTTGCTATCCCAGAGATGTTCAAAAAAATTTGAAGCTTTGTGCCACGTTTCAGAAGATAGGCTTCTTCTCCCTCAAAACCTCATCACCGTGAGCCAAGTCCCTGACCTGTTACTCTTCTTATGCATTCAAAGACATCTGCAGTTGCCATATTCTTAAACTACCAAACTCAGTCAGGCTCATGTCCCACTCAGGGGTGCAGGAAGCTGTTCCCCTTCCCCAGCATCTACCTTCTCCTCCCTCCACAGTGCCTCATGCAGATGTGGTCCTCCACCAGTGTCCTCCAGCACTTCAGCTGGGACACAGAAATGAGGCCAGTTTCTCATCTCACAGCAGTGTAAAAAAACAATGAGGGCTTTGAAATGAATGGATTTAAAGCCACGTAAAACCAACCCAAAATTACAATCTAGTGCTACATGCTGAGCCACTAAAGAAAAACTGGAATGAACAGGCGCAGCAGCTGCTTCCCTTCCATAAACAGGTTTACTGCTAATGAGGAGCCACATTTTGGACGAGGAGCCTGGCCGCTCCACGCAGCTCCAGCCATGTTACATGCTAAAGATCTGACAGAGTCAGAATTTGGCTAGAGACTTTGTGTCACACTGCATGCTCTATTTGTTGCATAGCAGGTTGACCAGAGGGACACTCTGCTGAGTTTATGGTATTTTTTATTATTGTATTTTAGTTCTTCCATGCTTCAAGATTCTGTATGCATGCCATAATTTTCTCCTGTTTCTCTACCAAGCAATTCACTATGTTCCAGACAGACATTATTAAAAAATCCAACATTAGGTCGTAATTCAATTCCAATTTACCTCTCTCACACAGGAAAAAAAAATATTATATTCAGAAAGCTGTGGCTGATGCCCTGTCTCATGCATTTTTGCACTACTGCCAACTTAGTGAAAGAAAATGCTGGTCTACATAGATTACATAYATTGGTTACTTTGTGTCTTTTTTGCTGTAAGACCTGCAATTCTTTTTGCAGCTGTGCATTAAAATGGGTTTTCTCTGAGGCATAATAAAAATATCACTGTAGTGACACGCATCATCTTTCAGACGCCATGTTATGTGATGCAATTTTTTATGGTACACTTAGTTTGCATTTGTCCAAAGTAACTGGAAGTGAGAATGTGCACTGACCTGCTCCAGAGCCATCACATTAGTCACCAATAACGCAGAGGATCACATGAGTTAATTTGACTCTGAGCAGTATACTGTCTTTATTATTTCTACAATAAACCATGGAGGAAAATAAAGTGTGAAAGCATTTTGTTCCTGTCTGGCTGCCCTATTGCCATGGTATTACTTTAATAATAGTAGTAAATACAAAGATCTATGAAGAGCTCTTTTCTCTGTTCAGCAGTGGTATCTATTTTACCAGCTACTTCTGTTTTTCAGATTCTTATTTTAGCCAAACCCTCTGCAGCCTTTACCAGTGGAGTATGTTGAATTCTTGCTACTACTTTCATGCTCAGACTAGCCACTGTTACACTTCTTTCTTTTTAATATGATAAGGTGAGATACTAGTTCAGTGTCTTGTTGCAATATTTGAAAGGTATCTGCTCTTCCACAAGGAGTGGGAGCAACTGATGCAATTTCTTGGATTTTCTTCACTGTATCCATGAACAGCTTTTGCTCTTCAACAGTTTTATTCCTGTAAAAATGGAGGGTGCCATTATGGATGAGGAGAGGGCATCATGTGCAAATTTAAATAGCAGTTAGTACCAGAATTTGGGAACATGCTGTTGATTAGAGCCATAGTTGCAATCAGATTTTTCCCACRAGTGGATGCAAAGATGAACCTTGCAGCAAGGCATAA
This sequence comes from Rhea americana, assembly GCF_003343005.1. NCBI lineage: Eukaryota > Metazoa > Chordata > Aves > Rheiformes > Rheidae > Rhea > Rhea americana. The sequence continues at coordinate 11,227,416 of NW_028186867.1, read as the reverse complement.
GATTGTTATTACTTAGGAAATAACAGAATGATGGCAGATCTCCAYGTGGGGTTGAAGGAATCATGATCACTACTGGCCTCTGTCCAAGACTAATCATAAGAATTTCGAGGATCGGTGCCCTCTTCAGGAGAAGGGTCACTGGCCACCCTAAGATGAGGATGTGGAATTTGTATATGGTTCTTTTGTTACTTAGATTGTGCAAGCTCTCCAGCCTTTATGATTCTATGATTTGCAAAACATTAGAAGATTTTAAATGGCTTTACCCCAGAGAGACAGAGCTGAAAATACTGTTATGCAAATAAAATGATAAATGGGATTCTCATATATCATTTATTTCCTCTTGGAATTGGTGACCTTCCATCACTCACCAGTTTCCTTCACACTGCCTAACTTGCGAATTAAAAGTTAATCAGGAATACAATAGGAACAACGTATCCATAGCCAACTCACTGCATTTGTCTTTCTCCTTAGGGTGGATTACAGATGTTAAAGTTGTAATGAGCTTTCTTTTTGTCCAGTTCTGACCTCAATTCTGACTTTACCAGCAAAAATTTCTCATGTGAGTTCACGCAAGATGTATTTGGAAAATACACTGGATCTGGAAAAGAGGTTTGTGAAGCAGGAGTAGTTTAAAAAATTGTGTCTCATTGCTTTCAAGAGTTCTAATTTTGAGGAGCAAGATACATGAAAAATAATTTATATTGGGAAGGATCCAGAAGAATCAAAGTCTGACTATTTTTGAAAGGGAGGTTGTTATTTCTAGTGATACTTGGTCTCAAAATTTACAAACTCATTATGAGGACCAAGTGCAGCTGATACAGAGAAGAGTAGTTATGGGAGAGAGCTAGACTACTTCCTAAATTCTGTTCCTGGTTCTGCCACACTGAATGAATTTTATGCTATTTCACACTTATCAGAGCAGAGGAACAGTACGTTAGCACACCTCCCTGCTTTACAGAACCTGAGCCTAGGATATGGGACTTCCCTGCAGAAGGGATCAATGCATCTAATATGAGTAATGATACATAAAATGCACAGATACACAAAGCCAGTAAATGGATATACCAGGAAATACCAGGAAAAAACTCTTCTCTCACAGCTGATAATACTAGCGGTAACAATGAAGGAATTATTCTCTTTATAAAGAAGAGTTGATCTGAAAGGTAAAGAGAGGTAGTAATTAATTTCCTTTAATAGTCACACTGGGATCTCCTGTAGCGTGCAGTCTGATGTTAATAATGTACTTTCCCCCCTATAATTAATGTTCATGTTCTGTACCTGGGGGACTCTTCTCCACTATCCTCGGCATTGTCATTACTTAAGCATGCACAAGCAACTTTAACACCTTGGTCGATGCAACAGCTGATCCAAGCACTGCTTCCCTTGCCCTTATCTTATCTACTGCCAAGTGGGTGGTGAATGTCAGTACTAGAACATGCAACCTCAGAAGAGCTGGGAAATAATAAAGGATTTTGTCCCACTTTTTGGAAAAATGCTAAGTGTTAAAGAAAGCAATAGGGGTAGCACAGAGAGAGCGGGTGAGGGAGCCCCCTCCTCCCATCCTGCTTCCTGAGGTTTGAGATTCTGGGATGGGGAGCGGGAGAGTGCCACCCCGGAGCTGCRCAGGAGGTGTCGGACCTGCATGCCCGCACAAAGCTGTGCCACTGCAGAGCAAGCAGGGAAATCCTCCGATTTCAGGGCAGCCTGCRGCTCACAGCCGACCCACCGAGGACTAGGGCAGAGAGCAAAGTCAGGGCAAAAGCAGCGTGTCCTCAGCACTATTTAGCTGTCAGTCCCTGGTGTAAATCAAAGCCTGCTTGAGATAGTCGTACCATGCACCAGAGACCAATGGACATCTGAATTGCTCTAAGATCCTTAGACTAAGCCATGCTGGATCCTCCTTAGCTGCAAACGCAGACTGGTTTCTCAGTCCTTTTCAGGAGTAAATAATTCTGAGTGATGAGCTGTTTCTTAACAGGAAGGGCAGAAAAACTTAAAGCTAAGAAGGGATAAAGAAAGTAAGTGCTCTGACATTGTATCATTTCCCCCTAGAGTTTTATAAATATTTTTTTTATGTATATATATWTTTTTCAAAATGTAGGGTTCCTGGAGGACAAAAATGCCACAGAAGCAATTCTCCTTTTTTCTTTTGTCCCAAATCTTCTTGAGCCTGCAATGCAATGGTAATGCACATTCATCACATTTTAGAAGATTAGGCTGAATGATTCTGAAAAGATATGTAAGGAAAGAGAGAACATAATAAAGAGCTCAAATATGTACATCCTATTTCTGTATAGAACTAAGACTTAAATCCAGTCGCACAAATGCAAATGTCTTTCTCTTTAGGTGTTTTATTTTGGACGATCAGGCAAGAAGCTCCCAATATCGGAGGTTTCTGAAGATGCTTCCTTCCTTTCTGCTCCACCACCGAGCTGCTGCTGCTGCCGCCCGCACCTCCCGTGCAATCCCACCCCAGTGCCTTCCGGCCTTGCACACGCACGCACGCAGCTGCTCACCGGCACACGGGCAGGTTTGCCCTGGCTCCGATTTTGAAACTTTTGGGCATTGCTGCCGGGTGACAGTAACCCCACCRCAGAGACGGACCAGGCGCCTATGACACCCTTGGGGGCTGAGGAGGGAACAGGGGTGACTGGGACCTCTCTGCTCCCAGCTCCACCGGTCTTTTACACCTGCAGGCCCAGAGTCAACGATATCTGACTCMCTGACTTTTCTCACAAAAGTCTAGCCAGAGATTTAAAATCTCTGCAAATGTATCTATGTGTAAAAAGCAATAGACTTTTCTGGGCCTTTTTCCCCCCTTTAAGGTAAAACTGCAATARCTATTGATTGCTCATTAAACCCAAATTTTATTTACTTCTTTATGAAATTAGCATTTAGTTAGCACATAGAAAATGCTGCTAGATATACTTCTGAGAAAAGGGGAAAAAATCCTGGCTTTTCAACACCACCAAAAACACCCACTATTAAAGACAGAGTTGTACTGCACAAACACCATTTCTTGCAAATTTTTGCTTCTTGTCATGTCTGTAAAGCAGCAAAAATAAATAAATAGCTAGAATGATGGAAATCAGAAGTACCACCATTACTGACCCATTAACAAAATGGTTGCATAAGATTTAGAGCTACTGTGTAAATAGATTTAAGGTCACAATGCAAATTCAGCACAAACCCATATTTCTAGACGAAATCTTTGGTAAATAAACATTCCTACACATAAAACAGTTAACATAGCATAACAACTTCATAATAATCTAGCTGGAAATATATTACTRTTATGGAAAATATTTTGAAGGACTGAATTTTAGCAGTTATTTTAAACATTACATATTTTTTACTGTCATCCCGACAGAAGACATTTCTCAAAAACATTCAGTACAAATTTTTCCTAAATTTTCCTGTTTTGTATTTCCTACTTTGCATTGAAAAAGAGGAGGAAGAGAATGGAGACTGCAGATGGATGGGATTTCTTCTGGAAAGATTTAGTGCCTTTTTCCAGATCCTCACATTTTCAGACCTTGTACATTTATACAAAGGTTAGCATGAAATGTTACATATGAAATATTATTTAAGAAGAGGACAGCCAAATATGTGATAGCTTTTTTTTCAAGCTAAAAAAAAAAGATATGTTTTGATTATTGACAAGAAAATCAGGGACAGTTTGTATAGCTTTTAAAGAAGCCTCTGGTTTTATGGGAAACCAATGCGCATTTTCTCTTTACTGAAATAATACAGTATTTCTGTTTTTTTTTCAGTAAAATATAACTCTTTGTAAGAGGCATAAATATTACAGAATAAACATTGCAGCTGGTGTCTGGGCCTCAGCCTCAAGCAGGGAAAGGATMCTGCCGAGGGGGAGCAGCAAAAGCTGGAGGCCGCTGCCTTGTGCCGCGGTGAGTTCCTGCTGTGGRGCGTTATCTTGCCCCTGTGCAGAAGAGCCTCTGTTAAAGAAACCCCAGAAAAAAAGTACTTTCACATTTTCGTTTACATTAAGATTGCACCYGTTGGTCCAGAAAAAAATGACAGCATGATGGCGTTTAAAATAAATATTGGCAGTACGGTGTGTGGCCGCATAGCGATGCATCTCTCCCACCCACCTGGGGAGCCTCTGTGTTGAGATACAGAGATTCTGCTYCTATCAAAGGATTGCTTCAAATAAGGCAGTTACTAAAGCCCAGTTTAACACCTATATTGCATGGATTTAATATGCTAATGTGTAAACCTGTCTCAAATATCTAATCCTAGAAATGTTTTACTTTCTTTTTTGGTATTCTTAAGTAGTTAGTCCTAGCTAATTTGACTCCATCAGGCTGAAAGGCATTAAATGGAATGTCTGGAAGGAATTAATTTAAGTCCTTATCAAAGGCTTGTAATATCAGTTTCCGCTGATAAAGGTAAGGAAAATGAATGTATGCAAACTGGAATCAGATACATTGACTCAGCTCTATTGTAAAAAAATAGCTTGGAGGTAAATAGCATTACAACTATTTGCCCAGGAAAAAGTGCATCATCTTAATGGAACTGTTCTAATGACCTTGACTAAACTAACTGCAACATACTTTCTCAAGACCAGTGCAAAAACACCAACAGTATTGTGAAGATTATACGGATTTTCTGAAGTGCCTATTTTACAATTGGGTATTGAGAAAAAAAATCATTTTCCACAAACATTTATYGATTTCATATATACAGCTAATGCTGTGCTTCTGCATAAAGAGAAGGAGAAAATAAGATGGTACAAAGTACAGGGCCAGATTCTTGGGCTGCATTTGAAGGGCAAACTACACTGCACTGTTTGCATTTTCTATGGACTAMCTGGATACAATCAGTGCTGTAAAAAAAGCTCAGATTTGTGGCTGAGATACCCCCAAAGGCACCATTCTGTGCCAGGGGCTCAGGGCATGAGGCTGCGCAGGCTTCGTATTGCTGCTAATGCAAGTTTATGAATAATAGTGGCTGGTATTTGAGTTCAGAAAAGCTGGAGCTGAAGATTTCTGGCTGGCTCCTCTGGACCTGCAGGGCTGAGATGTGATCTAGGTTCACATAGATTAATTCTGGAGATGCATTCTCAATATCTCAAGCCTGCTAATGACATGGTTACAGTTGTGGTTACAGCCAGGGACTGATGGGGATGAAAAGCAAGTTTTTTTTGTTGGAAAATACAAAGCTTACAYAGAAGAGTGTGAGTGAAGAAAAGCATGAACATCTCTAGGGCAGGAAGGCCCTAATACACCACAGTTTATGTTCAGCTTGGGTTTAATGGCTTGGAATAGCACTGGAATTTGGACCCAAAGAGCTGAACTTATTACTGGATCCTACAGGACCTACTGGTACTCCAGCTAAAGACAATGGTGAATCTTGCTGTAGGCCTCGTTATGCAAACACAGAACTACRCCTGTGTCGACACATAGACTTCCTCATCACTCACCTTTGTGCAGTATAAACTCTTAAACTCTTGTTTTGCAGCTCTGAGGATCCTTTTTGCTGATATATAAGATTTTTAAGGGYTATTATTAGCTTACTGAAATGAAACTGCTGTTGATATGAAAAGCCTTCATATGAAACCAGGACAGATTGACCCGAAACAAGGATGGCTTCACTGTCTTGCCAAATACACATACTGTGGTAAGGTCTATCATGCACTGACCATGTGCACATAGAAGMTAATGAAGATTCACACATACATAGCATAAGGATAATGCTATTAAAGGCAGTTATCATACTTTAAGAGAACAGAGAGAGGAACCATCCCCCAAGACCCTGTCTCACCCACAGAAGAGAACMACCTCTGGCCAGTGACTTGCTCAGTCTGAGTGAACAAGCAAGTGGGTGCACTAATCATGGATGTGAGGGATCAAATAGCTTACAGTTTTCTATGTTTTGTTAAATTTGTATGTGATGTATGCTCATTAGCAAAGATTTTTAGTGTTYTTGCCTCTGTCTTCTGCAGTTGTCTTGATGCCACAAAATAACTGMTCTTGTTGGAACATCATAGGCTCTAGAACGGTGGCTGGTGTTGGGAGGGACAAATCATTTACTGGTTTGGGTCCTGCACAGGCTGGGGTGGAAACTGGGAGCAAAGTTAGAATTCTTGTAGGACCACTGAGTTGGCTTGAATGCAAATGTCAGTGGAGCGAATGTTTGTGTATAACCTTAAAAGAGGTGTGGATCATTAGAGTATAGAGAAAATAAGGGTTATTTTTAGAGATAAGGTTAAAATTAGGTAAATGTTGCTCAGTATTTCCTCCTTTGCCCCCACTGCTAGCTGTCAGCCTCTGCTCCTATAACTCCAGAGCTGGACTAGAATCAGCAAGAAACCTTCCTCTCCTCATCTAATACTAAAGTATAGATTGATGATCTCTTGCAGCTCCTCTGCCCTGACCGCACCAACCTAGCCCTCTGAGCATTGCAACACCCACTAGTAAGCCCCTCTGCGAATTCCCATTCTAAATCGTGACATTAATGTTAGCCCTTACCCTTAACTGYCACGCAGCTATCCGTAAATCCTTTTCATGCAAAACACCAGCTTTATCGTATTCAGCTAAATCAGCTAAGATCTGTGATTGAAATCTGTGAGTRCTTCTCATAATATTTAACTCTATCCCTATACATCTAAACCAGAGACTGACACCAAAACCAAACCCTCTTTAAATGATTACCACCACTTACTACYTACCTACCCCTGCAGACTTTGTAAGATTCAACAACAGGGAATGATTTTGATCCCTGTCTACCCTATGACACAAACCCTCATTTTAGTCCCAGCCCAAAGTTCAGCAACCTGAACCAAACTAGTGCTATGCTAAAATCATTCAGTCCAACCCTCTGTTCCACAGACTGGGACCAGTCCTCCTGCTGAATCTCTTCAGCATAGAAAAGATAAGACTGACAGGAAATGCAGGTCTTTCTTTGAAATCATGAGTGGTATAGCAAAGGTGACCAGGGAATGACTGTTTATTGTCTCTTCCTGTATATGAACAATTAGGGACATCAAGTGGGAGATTCAAAACAACTTGTATTGAAAGTATGGGACTTCTTTTCCAGAAAAAATGCAAATAACTTAGTTTTTTTCAGAGAGCAGCGTGCAGCGTGCATAAACTCATGGAAGAAAAGCCCATGAAGAGCTATTTAATGGAGAAACCCTACCTCTGGCTCAGGAGGTTTCTCAGCCACAAGATGCTGGATGACCAGAGATTATGCTGAAAAAAGAACCATTGCTTGTTCTGTTTGTATATTTTTTCCTAGGCATTTACCGTTGGAACCAGGATCTTGAATTAGACAGACCCTTGATCTGACCCAGAGCAATTTTTTCTATGTATTATGTTCATTGATCCAACAATAAACTGAATTCTCCTGCTTCTGTGACTGCTAATATTAGGCTGGTTTTCCTGGTTTTAATTTTCTCTGCYGCAAGGCCAAGCAGGATGAGTTGTGCCACGTGGAGTAAAAGGCCAGGAATAGCTTCTAACATGGGTATGCCTTACTGACTTGAGCCAATCTCACCATTAGCATTTGGGTCCAGAGGTCTGTGCTCATAGATAGATGCTCTAAGACATGCACAGTGAGGGTCTGACTGGGGGCTGCAGAGCTGTGCATAGGCTGTAGTCAGAATTAGGAAGATCAGAGACTGAAGAGCTAAATTTRCTAGAGTATCCTGCAAGTTCTTCTGATCCAAGATGAACTACTGTTGCCTGGTTATGGGTATGCCTTAGAATATAAAGGAGATTCTCAGTGTTTTTATGCTGCCTATTTCTCTTCCTTGTCTGTAAATCCAAGTCCTCACAACCCCATACCACCTAGCCTGTCCCCCTTTGCTCAGCTCGTCAACCACACTGCACTCCATTGGCCGCCAGCGCCTCCTCCCTCCTACACTCACCACTATGCCCTCTCTCGCCCACAACCGAGCTTCTTGCAACTCCCCATAATTACCTGTCCCTTGCCAACTGCCCCGGATTTTTGCAAGAAGAATTGATATTGATAAARCTGCTATGAATTCTAAATTAACTCTGTACTCCTCATGTGCCTGAGGCAGAAAAAAGAAAATTCTCTTGGGAGAAGGAGAGTGCATGAGGTGGAGAAAAGGGAGATGAGAAAACTGGATAGATCTTCTTGGAAATCCACACACCTCAGATARCCTGCACCACGCTCAATTTGAGGGCATCTCAAGTTGTTTTAAAAGAAAACAAAGGAAACTCTCAGMAGAAGAATTTAGTGGTCAGCCTGAGCTACTTTCAGACATACACCTTGTAACTGCCTCAGTTTAGCTATAGGCATGAGCAAAATAAAACATATTTTCATACCTCATGCAAGCTAAACACTACTGGAAATAATATTACAAATCTGAAAGAAAAAAAATCAAATAAATGTCACTCAGTTTTTAACCTGGTGGAACAGTCCTTTGAAAACGCCCCAGCCTCATATCCCGCAYGGCCAGTCAGCTGCTTGGTGAAATCTGACTACTGTGACAATAAAGCAGGATTGCTTTGCTACAGGAGGCTCCGGTGGAAGAACAGGGGCTTCACTGGCAGTCCTATACTGACCTYTCCCTGCTTCCCCCAGCCCTCTCCAAAGATATAGCAGGCGATATAGCCAAAGCCTGAAGGTCTGGGTAGACATCTTTACGTCTTGCCTGAGCCCTGTTTACCACATTAACTACTTCCCAAYGGCACACAGGATACCTTTAGAAGTGTAGAGATAGGAAAAGGCAAAGGTAATTTTTTTTTCTTTCGAGCTGTACAGGAATTCCCAGCCTGAAACATCCYGTGCAGAGACTAGCCAGCCCTGGGGTACAATGAACCATGGTGTTAACCTCGGTACTGCGTATTTGACTGAAATTTTTAGTTCTGAAGAAGTTGCATTTTTCTGGCACTTTTCTAGGAAAGTAGATTTTCAGTTTGCTGCCAGGTAGGAAAGAAGAGCTGAGTTTTTAAGAGCACCAAGTGGTATATTAGCAAGTGTAAATGCTTCCAAAAAATGAGAGAGGCCTATATTTCTGCTTCTGATTCCACCGTTTTGTGCCAGATAACACTTTCTCAGTCACCTTTTCTTCCTCAAAGAGAACAGGTTGCAACAGATTGAAGTCTTCTCCCTTGCTATGTCAGGAGCCTTTATGTGACAATTACAACATCATTTTTGTTTTATGATCAGCTGAAGTCGGTTCAAAACAGCACTTCACCTAACACACGAAATAGTATGCCTTTGTGTGACAGGGACTGAAATTTGGCATGAGTTTTTCCCCTTTTACAATCTGCTTTTTTCTGTCTCAACATTTTATACTCAAGGCAGAGTAAGTRTAGTTTTAAAGTCACTCAGGCTTATCTATAGGTGTGACTCATGCAGGGCAATCGAAATAGCCAGCTCTGGCTTACTCTGAGGGGAACTGAAATGTTAAGCAATGGAGGAGGAGAAAAATTGCCAATTCCTGAGGGAGAAGAACCTCAGTCCTTTCAGATAAAAACTCTGATCCTTATCAGTAGCTCTGTCAGCAGCAGGCTCGGCAGTCAACGGGCAGTTTCTCTTTATCTCCTCACTTTCCATGGTGATTTCCTTTCTCTGCTTTTGCACCTAGCTCACACGCTATTGATACAATTGGGCCTCAGCAAGCTCAAAAAGCAGCCAGCTGGCTGCACGTCCACCCCGTATCAGTGGGTCCTACTGATGTAATCAACAACCCCGAGTTTCTAGCTTTCCTTTGTATGTCCATAGCATAGCAATTAGCCAAGAGCATGTCCAAATGCTGTGCTGTTCCTAACGATTTTGGTTTTCCCTGACAGCTTGCTTATTCCACATAATCTATTAGACCTATGAAAATAATACTGCATTACCCATTAGTAATCCCCACTTGTGATTTCTTTGCCGTTGTCAGTGGGGACATAGCGTGCAGTCACCACTCAGAAAGCTCTCCAGAATAACCACTACTATAATACTTCATTTGCCAAAACTGCAACCACTGTGAATTTAAGAACCCTGGCCCTAAGCCCACTCAGCTTTTCCAGTCGTCCCTATTTATTTTCTGTCCTCGTTGCTGACTTTTTCTTTTTAGAATGTTTTTCTTCTACAACTAAAGGCATGAAAMTGTGGTGATCCTACGCAGGATGGCATCCAGTTCAAGAATGGCCGTAGGTGGAAGCTAAAAGCTGTGTCTGACTCAGGGGGACCGAACTTACAGCACAGATGCAGACAGCAGAGATGACTGTCAAAACTYCCTTTGTAGTCAATGAAGAAAACCAAGAAGTAGTCAATGAAGAAAAACAAGAATTCTTAAAGTTTGATTAACCCAATTTTAAGACAGTTACCAAAAGTCAGTCAAATAATTCATGCTCTGGAAGTGCTATTTCATGGTAAAGGACCAGGGTCCAGCTAAACCCTTTGCCCTCTCTAGTCTCCCAGTATCTCAGGAAAACCCATGGTTGAATTTGTATCAGAAATTTCAGAAGAGCCACCCGAAAGCTAGCTAGGTTTCTCCATCTCAAAATCCTATGGAGAGTCTGCTCCTGAATTTTCTCAAGTGGCTAGAGCACCTCCCCTGCGTGGTAGCCTAAAYTTTCTGCATTTATGCATTGAAAGTTTAAACCTTTTTGCTCCTCTGATAACATGGTGCTTTAGCTGAAATAGCTCTTCTCCTTCATGTTTACTATCTAAYGTAGAGAGCAATCACATTCGCTCTCAGCCTTCGTTTTGCTCAGCCTTTTCATGTGTATGCTTCCTTGTCTTTTTAAACAAATCAAACTCCTCATTTCCTCTTTTAAAACAGACTCCCTGTTCTCCCCATGAAGATAGCAGGTCTTCTCTTCATCTCCAAGAATGTTCAAGGACAATCACCTGAAGGGGAAAAAGAAGTCTTTCTCTTTTTTAGAATTTACTTTGTGTATATGATGACCCTTTATTTTATTGTTCCTCCATACRTTTGACCTGTCATTTAGCTTGCCCTCTGCTTGGATATGCCTATTACACAGAGAGAAAAGCAATTTATTAAATACTCAGAAACAGAACCGTAAAACTACAACATGGAGATTCAGGAGCAAGAGGAGTCTCTGAAATCACTTCCAGTTCACTCTTAAAAAAATATCAGGCTATCAGATTGACTACATCCCTTTGAGTCCAGTTTTTCTCAACTTYTGAATATTTAACAACAGAACATTAGCATTCTACTGTATTTTTACAGAATAAATTACAAATGAGAACACTGAGTGCATTTCTGAAGTTATGGCCTTTTCCTTTGGATACTTCGTATTCTATAAAGTTAAGCGCTGCCTTAAGACTGACGAAAACTTCTTTAGTACACTTGATTTACAGTCTATTTGGAGGTAGAAAGCATATTTAATACTTTCATTTCTTTGTTTCCTTTTAATTATTTTTTGCATATCCAGGCTGTAGTCCAGGAAAAATGCAAGTTTTGCTGATGCATTTATGAGCCCTTGTATTATGATTTAGTAATACACATCAGCTTGTACTTACCTGTACATACTGAAAACCCAGCAAGGGAAGATGTTGAGCACATGTTCTAAAATAAGTACCTGCTTTAAACATACTATTAGAGTACTTGGTTTTCTTCATTTTATCAGTTTTCCATTTCCTTTCTTGGAGTTTTTATTCCTCTAGGACATATCAGAAATTCCTTACTCAGGCAAAACTCCTTTTCTATTTTCTTTGTTTAGGTTGAAAACTGCCTAGGACAGTAACATCCTAAATACAAGGACTCTCTTATCTTTTAGGTCTGCAAAGTTCAAATCATTTTTTTGATACAATAATTACTGAATAAAATAATATTAAGTTCACCAACCTTTTCTGTCAGGGATTTTCATTTAAAGCCAGAGAGGGCTTCAGATTAACAGTCACAGTGTTTATACAGGTCTTACGGCTGATCTCTGGTGGCTTACAYGCACTCAATTTTTGTACTGCTTTTACTTAAAAAATACTATGAAAGCAGTCTTGATCCTGCATGGACACCAGCCTTGTGGTTTTGACGCTGTCGTCAGTTCTATTCAGACAGTCGAGCACTTTGGAAGACAAATTCTCCTTTCTTACTGTCCTTTTCGCTTTTGTACTTCTTCCTTTGAATTTGCTCTTGTGTTTGCCTTTCTCTCCACATTTATGCCTTTATCTCAGGTTGTTAGGCAGTGGACAGTGGCCTGTTCCAGTGCCCAGGAAACAAGTTATGAGAGAGCACAGCATTTTATCATCACCATGTCATGTGGCATTTCACATCTTTTCTGTAATTGTAATTTCAATTTTCCCTTCTATACTGATGAAATTTATAACATGTCAAGAGGGCTCTCTCAGATTAAGTTGTTTTCTTGTGTATTAAAGGGCTGTCATGGAACATTAACCATAAGACACCAGCTAAATGGATTGAGATTTGAACACAAGGTTGATGACCTGTAGCTGGAACTCGGTACCCTTTCTCCCAGGCGGGCTGCTTTATTACTCTACTAGTAGTTTCTGTTCATTCATTGGGACCACTTGTCAGAAGCAGGTGCTGTGATTAAGGAGGTCAGAGTCTGCCCCTGTTGACAAAAGACTGTTTTAACACTTCAGGCTTTCTTTGTGCAGCTTTTGTGCTGGTGAGGGAGCACTTCAGCAGGTGAGTCATCCCCCTTCCCCGGGGACTAAAGCTTGCACAGCACGATCCATCCACATTTAYGGGCATGCATGCGTGTACTCCATTTAGCTGCACCACTGAAGTGCTGGACACAGCTTCACAGCTTTGGAGTAATGAGATCACTTTGAGCAAGTAATATTAAACTTGGGCTAGCAACACATTATGAATATGCTGGCAAAGGCGCCGATTCTTCCAAAAAGGGACCTGAGCAGGGTATATGTTCTGTGCAACAGGGCTTAATATTTAGATAGCTCTTTCGTGAGTGAAAATCACCAGCCTGAATCATGTGTCCCAATTTCTTATGCAATATAGTGGGGAAACCGGCCATCTTGGGGTAGAACTCACAACCCAGAGGGAAGGGTTTGGTCTAAATACAAAAGGTTTCGGGGGTTGGTATTCCTGTTTCACATAAGGTCCTCAGTGCAGCCCTTAGTAAGACACCAAAGTCCAAGAGAAAGGCTGGGTTTCATGCCACCCTTCTCCTCTGCACTTCCTTGGCAACCTGCATTTCTCCTGCTCCAAGAGTGAGCAATTTAGGCATGCGGGTGCTCAAGGCTATGCACAGTGAGACAGTCAAATGGCTCATCACCACCAAACAGAGGAGGTCTTCCTCCCCTCCCGCTCTTCCTGTCCTGCTCATCCTTATTGACAGTCCTTGATCCCACTGTGAACTGATTTAATTCAGTAAATCAGCAAAAAAAAATAGTCATCTTTTTTTCCCCTTCCTCCACCCCCTCGGTTTAAGGAGCTGAAGACACTTATGGAGAAGTCTCACTAGATCAGCTAGCACAAGGTAACTGGCAGAAGTACATAGATAGCAGCACGGGATGGGACTTGGAGAATTGGCATGATCATACTTAGGGTGGAAATGAGACCGTCCCACAACCATTTACGTGCAATCAGTGGAAGGCTAAATGAGCTTCAATCTGTTGTGAAACTTTGCCTTTCATCCCCTAGTAGATCTGCTTCCAAATCTTCCCGCTTGCTCACTGTTACTTCCCTACACAGAAAGGCAGCTGTCAATTTTGCCCCAAATTATCTAGAAGTTGATTTGGGAAGAACACTACCACCTTTCCTTGGCAACTGTGATAGCATTATTCTGAGTACTAAAAATACCGGAACAGCTATACAAAATCACATAATTAAAATGAAACTGTTTAATTTTAAATTAAAATTCAAAATTCTTGGAGGTTGCAAAGTCAACTTACAATAAATTCTTATTAATTCTATTCTATTTTTTGTCAAGCCTTTCTTTCACCTCACATTACAAACCATAAAAATGCCTGAGTTTTTTCTTCAGACTTTGATCACAGCATTGCCATGATAACATTGTATCTATTGTAGCTATAATAGCTGAACTTCAGATGTTAACTGGGTCCCTTGAAAGTCCATGGAGGAGCTTTCGGTCTTCATACACCACAATAAATGAAAGAATGAATCTCTTAGATTCACTTAGATTCACTTTCAAATTGTGCCTGCTCTTTAGCAAAGCCCAATGCCTTCAAAGCAGTTTTAAACCTATTGACTATTTTAAATTATATAGAAAAACAGGCCACACTTTTATTTATCAGCTTGCTTTGATTTTTGCTGACTGAAATCTGTAATCCAACAAGCTAATGCATCAATCTGACAGGAGGTGACGTATGAATACAGTGAAGGTTTTACAGATTGAAGGAATTACAGATATAATACAAAACACAACATGCAACTCTGGCTCAGCAAGCAAACAGCAGTTTTGTTACAGCAAGTTAATGTTTTCTCAACTTAAGGAGTGTATAAAGAGACAAAAACTTTCTTTTGCATGAGATTTTTTAGAGAGTAAATTATAAATGTACTTTAAAAATTTCATTAATGCCTGTCAGTCTGCTTCTAAAAGATGTAATTAGAAGATCAGAAAACTAATTAGAAAGCCTGTTTGATCTCAAGAGTTTGGTTACATATCGACAATCTTGAAATAATTCACATCAAAAAGTAGAATAGTTGAAGCTTTAAATAGTTCTAAACATGAATATCTAGTATTTTCTCAGATATAGAAATAGCACATAGGTCTTCAGAACAAAAATTATATCATTAATGATAGTCATAAAAATGACTTTAGCTATTACTAAGAGAGTTTCTTGATTGGTCCATTTAAACAAACTAGAATTTTTAATTGAAATCTTGAAAGGCTGATTTAATCATACCAAAACAGATATTGTAGCATCAAAACCACCTGAAAATGAACAGGAAAGGAGCACTGTGGAACTCAATTTTATTACTTCTCAATCACATACACTTCAGAATCAATCAGTTACAAATTATTTGTCAAATTTAGTCTTTTACACTACGTCTTTTGGTTGCATAGCTTCTTAAAAATAAGGTTTGAAGGGAAATGCCTTGCAGTCAAACAAAAATACATTTTTTCTCTGACCTACCTAAGTCACAACTGAACCACAAAGTGCCCCTTCTAAAATATATTTGAAGGCCAAAGGTACCACACGTGATGAGTGAAAGTTACAGAAAGCTGTGACCAAAACAGAAGACACGAAGCAACAACATCTTATGGCCTCAGTGCAGCCCCCAAAACTCCGGGTTATAAAGTCCAAATTTTGGTCACACTGACCAAAAGAGTGAATTTCATCCTAAATGTGCCTTTCACTGCTTGCTTGGTGCAAAGTAGACCTGAGCCCAGTAGCTAGTCATCTGAAATGGCTTTGGCGTCCAAAGTGCAGATGGCCACGTCATGTTCCACCTCCCTTCCTACTGCAGCAGACAGGATATAAAGGAACTAGGTATGACCCAGAGATTTGCACTGCAATAATCCTGTTCTTGCAAAATATCTTTTGGGGCCTGTTAGGTGCCAAAATAATTTAATTGGACAGTGCTGTTAACAGTGTCGGCTTTTGAGAGTTTCTACTCCCTAGCTGCATTAGGTACTCCGACACTGCCCTTCATGACCTGGCTGTGTTATGCAGAAAATTCTACTACTTTGCCCTGCTTCTGCACGTAAACACTTGYAACCAGTAGATTTTACAACTGAGCTAAGTATGAGTTTCATTTTTCAATTTTTCCTCTGACCCAAAGTTAAAAAACAATGATTTTAAAAGAAAAGGAAGCTTATCTAAGAAAAACATTGCTCAGTAAATTCATCTACCACACCACAGAATGATCAAGGAGAAAGTCTCAGTTCTTGAGGGTTTTATACAGAAGCTCATGTATTTGGCTGCAGGAAATAATAATTTTATTCAAAGCTAACCTCGTCTCTCATGTCTCCTTTTTTCTTGGGGATGATCTGGGGGACAAGAAGCTCACTGAAGTCTTCAAATTGTAAGAATCTTTCTTAGCTGCACAAAATGTTTCCATAATCAAACTATTTGTGTTGAAATTTTGCAGACTGGAGTCTGTCTTAAAATTATTATTTTTTCCGATTTTAGCCAAAGCCATTAAGAAAGAGGGAGGGCATTTGCTCACGGGGAGTTAGTACACCTGCTTTGCAGGTGTGGGTGGTCTTTGCGACAAGGGTATCTATCTCCATTTAAAAACCTGCTCAGATTTGCCAACGTTTATTAMAACTGAAGTTGTTGCTCTACCATATGGAGATTAATGCTGTCGTTTCAGAATGGGTTTAAGCCAGGAAAAACTAATACTGCTGACAGAGAAGTGGTCGCATCCTTCCCCTGCCTGCAACTTGTGCCAGCATTTCTTCAGTGACTCAGTGAACTGATTGGGGACTGCCAGCAAACTAATTTGACTTCAAATTGACCTGATAACAACAAAATAAAACAAAACAAAAAAATTATTTGATCATAGTGTGATCATTATATCATTAAATACTGAATCATAATGAATATGCAGGAAGTGAATAAACTAAATGCAGGCAGATGTAATCATACAATTCCCTAATTTTTGAGTGCTCAATTCTGCATCTATAGCAGTTACCATTTAACGTGGTTTCTGGGAGCATATGACTGCCCTAGGTCTTTCAAAAAGTGGAAAATAGAGATTTCCATTACTTGGCATTGTTGTGGCATTTCCAGAATATCGATAGACTTCCAGTCACTTTGGCTAATGAAGTCACAAGCTGTGGCAGCTCTAGTAGTCCTAGGGACCTGGCGCAGCGGGAGCCAGGGAGAGGCAGGGATGACCTCCTCGCCAGGCATGCTTCCGGGGCATTTGCTGCTCACGGTCTCCTCCTGGATCTTTCTCCCAGTTGTGCTGCACCCATATGGCCGCCCTAATCCCTCTCCCAGGCTGCTTGATGCTCTTCTTGCCAGTCTCTTCTTGCAGTCAGCTGCAGCCCCCTCCTTACCCCAGCTCRTAACGGGGTTCTTCTTCCTCCTTCCTTTCTCCCCACTGCTGTGGTCCCCAGCTCAAATTTCCTCATCTCCTTTGCTCCTCATCCGGTCTCTGTTTTTCCTCTCCTCCTGAAACTCACTTTCCACAGCTTTCTTCTCCTTAGCTCACAACTTCCTATGCAAATTCCCCCATCCAGACTCAGCTTTGCCTCCCTCTATTCACCTACAGTTCCCTTTCTCCACTCATTAGCTCCCTTTGGGACAGACCTCAAGYGCCATTTCCCTTCTTCTCCAGGACGCTCGCATGGGAGATGCTCAATGAACACTGTAAAGTGGCACAAACCCGCCCTGATGCCAGTCCTTCCCTCCTTCGACCTCCGCCACCAACATTTGTATGCCTGCACAGTGAACCAGCTTAGGAAAACACAACAGCTGGAAATTAACCTACCCACATAGAGAAAAGGTTAAATTTCAGCAAGATCAGCTTCCTGAAYTGGCCCACTCCACCAGGACAAGGGAAATCATAGAAATGAGTCCCAGGATGGAGAGTATGGCAGGATCACCTTTTGCGGTAGCAACAGAGACTTGGGTGGATTAAGGCAATCTTGCAACCCTTGCTTCAGTAAAAGTGGGTAGAATTTGATAAAACAATGGAAATTGATCTTAAATGGAAGAATATGCYATGCTGACAGTTTTGCCTGAACTCATTCCAGAAATGTCTCACAATTCCCCAGTTACTGCTTTGTTCTTTAAGACAATGGTCTTGCAAGAGGTGTTACCTTCCGGCAGAGTAAGAGGAGTTTCACATGAAACAAACTCATGTTTGTTTCACGTGAAACCTATGGACTTTCATGAGAAACCTATGGATTTTCTGGGAAACAAGACTAGGGAGAAACATTCGAASAGTTATTAACTGTAGATTAAAATATAGAGAAAAGGTTGGGCTTAAGTGAGCCCCTTCCTACCTCGGATTCATCGTAATCTTTGGAAAGCACTGCCACTGTAGCTGTGCTCCTCATTTAAATACAAGAACACAAGTAACAAATACAACTATTCGTTAGACTGGTTTTGGAACTCATTGTCCATTTTCTATTTACGTGCTGTCTATATTTTAAAATTTCAGCGGGCATTTTCAGTTAGGAATATGAAAAAAACTAATTAAAGAGCCTTATGCTGGAAACACCTTTATACGGATATTACTATATTCCCCACAAACATCCTTTTGCTGGGATAATTTACTCCGCATGGGGAAATAGTTAAGTTTTGCCAGTGAAGTAACTGCACACAGCACATCTCTGCTAGAGAAAGTCACCACTGYAGCCTTATAAAAATTACAGTCAGAAAAGACTTTTAACTGCAGACAAGCTCTAGCCATTCAGAAATGACCCTCCTGCAGAAACATTTCTGAACTAGCTCTGCAGTGCCTTTCTCTTTGCCTCTCTGCGTTGCAAAACGTTGATCTAGATACATAGTTCAGCTCTCAAAAGAGGCAAAAAAATTGAATCAGTGTCTGAACCAACTTAGGCTTTGCAGACAAAACTGTGAACCCTTATTTTTTCATGAATAAAACAGCCAGAAAGAGCCCAAAGTTTTTGGTATGTGCCCACTGCTGACATATACTTAATAATTTTCAAAAACATTCCATGGTTGATGTGGTATGAGTAAACCTCAAAGGACTTTATATATACTATCAGCATCTCCTGAGAAGCATTGCAGAACGATCACCCCAGTATACTGCAAAAGAATCCAGTTTGGTGGTTCCCAACTGGGTAAATCTTAAAACTAACAACCATGAGGCAGCAGAACGAACAAATAGGCTTTAATTATAAACCTGCTTCAGATCATCCAAGCCCTATGCCGAGAAATTCGGAAGGAAGAGATGCGGGAGGAGAAGTGGAGAGATGCAAGTAAGAAGCTCAGGCCAGCCGCTCTCCAGGGGGCTGCATCCCGATAAGAAGCAGCTTCCCAAGCTGCCGTCTCCCCGAAGAACGAGGACCATCTGTCCCGTGCCGATTTTCAGACCGCCTATCCCACTCCTGCGCTGCAGCGCAGCGCTGCACTGAGCTGCGATGACTGCTCCCTTCCCACGAACCCGTCCTCACGGCCGTATACGTGAGTCAGACCCAGGGACCTTGTCGGCCCTTAAGAACGTGCTTAAGTCTTTCCACACTCAGGAGAGAACTTAGATGAAATTCTGAGTAAACGCGTAATGAAAAAGCACGTGCTGGAGTGTTTACCTGAATAAAGCTGCTTTATTTAGGYGTGCTCAAACGTCAAGGTACGTCAGGCGAGCTCCGTATCTTCCGCAGCGCTCCCGTCAGGCGAAGCTACGCCAGGAAAAACGCTGCACACCCAAGGGGTAAAACTTTTTTCCTGGAGAGCAGCCCAGCACGAAAGGAGCCATCAGAGCAAAGATTAATTCTTATCTCCCCCGCTACGGCCCCTCACTTCCCCAAGCAGCACATCAAAGGGGAGGAGGTCTAGAAAAGAGSAAAAAAAGAGACCCGGAGGAACGAGGGGCCCCCCGGCTCGACGCAGCCCGTAACGCAGCTAGGGCCGGCCTGCGCTGCCCGCCTGGGAGCTCCTAGCCCGAGCGCTGGGAAGTCGCGGMGCGCAGGAGTCAAGTTATTTTATTGACGCTTCCTCCCTCCGCGCCGCTTCACAGCTTCGCCGGGTGCAAGAGGGATTTTGGACTAACCGCAGCCGCCTGACCTTTCCTCCTACACGCGCTGGCTCCCGGGGGAACCCGGCACGATCGCCTGCAGCCCCGGGAGCCCAGAGGCCACGGACACTTTTGTGGGGTGGATATTACTCATTATATTTGGGAGCCCAAGCCGTTTAAGCTGAAACTTCCTAAGGGCGAAGAAAARAAAAATGTTGCACGTTTTACATTATCTCTTGCAAATACAAAAACTTGCCGCCATCGGCGGATACAATATTTATGAATTGGTCTTTCAGCCAAATCCGCTTTTGCGTAAGGATATACAGCTGCCAGTACTAAAACATACGGTACTTACTGAATATATCTTTGCCATTTTTAAAATCAATTTAGAGGCCTGAAAATAATATTTCTTACACTGCAAATTAAATCTCCAGTCGTGATGTTTCAAAGAGAGTCTGAAATCAGCAGATTTTTGTTTGTTTGTTTGTTTGTGCACAAGAATAATTGGTTAAATCAGCACAAGCATAACTGATTATACGCTCTAAGAGCAGTGCTAAGGAATTTAGCTGCAAAAGTGGCAGCACCGTGAAAATCCATACCCACTTTTTAGGCTTACCTCTCATATACGGAATCCCCTCCCGATTATACAGAAACAAATTTTAAATGTATCATCATTTCCCTGGATATCTAGATTTCAAATGAATTTAACCCACATTTTTCAGCACTTTTACAGAAATTCTTTAAGACATCTCTCGTAACTTTTGCATCAAAAGGTAACATTTACACAGAAGGACTTTTCCTCGCTCCTTATAAAGCATAATCACCCATTTTTCATTAATCAGAGTAAGGAACCTCTAGTACATTTTCACACTGATATATTTTAGTTTTGCCAGAGTAACAGGAAATTAGACACCATATTGTTTGTAACCATTACAATAACAGAAAATGTGGTTGCTTGTTTAAGGAAGAATATGCAAGTTTAATGGCATGCCCCTTACTTCAAGACATGTGTCTGCAGGGAACCAGATGCTAAGAAACAGTAAGCCAGTGACATTATTTTGAAATTCTATGCTGTATATTAAGAAGGCATACACTTACTATTTATTTCACAGGCACAAATTAGGTCTTCTGGAAAAGAATTTCAATTTCAGTCAAACTTGCAAGAAAATAACACTACCTTGCACTTTCAAACTACTTTTTGCTGGTGCCCCTCTAAAATATCTGGGTACGAATGCCACTTGGAATTGATCACCGCCTAYAGCACTCTGTAAAGTGCCCCCAGTTTATAGACCAGAAAAGTGATGTACAGAGGGGCTACATATGTCATCTCAGCTCGTACCATTACCCTGTGGAAAAATTTTGAATAAAACACATATTTTTTCAGATTTTCTGCATCAGGCTTTGTCTCCACCAACAAAACCCCTTTTACACACACTTTAAAATCCTGAAATATTTTTTTCTGAATGCAATACTTTGCCAAATATTTATTTTATCATTTCAAAACTCAATTTACTACCAAAACTCTGAGCAGATATCTCAGAGGAACTTTTAAGATCCACTCCGGTACAAGAGTAAAGATTGCAGAGAGGAATATTGTACAAATAAATCTCTGCCTAACTCATTGATGTTATACACCATTGCTTCACCCTAAGGCAGGAACCTGAATATAGGCAGCTATACACAGAAGTGGCCTAAACAAGCTAAATGAAATTCCTTGATGCATGCATTATGTATTTCAACTTTTTACACTACTGCAGTCAGAGAAAGTGGGGATAACAGAAGGAAAACTGAAAGAGAGAGAGAGAATAAGAGGAGAAAAGAAAGGAGGAGAGGGAAAGGAGATAAGTCAAAGGTCATAAGTACTGACTGAAGTAAAAATAAAATATATATAAATAAATATATGTATATATATAAAAATATATATATAAAGAAGGAGAAGGAACAGTTAAAGTGGAAGATGAAATAAAAAGAAAAACAAAAACAAAAAACTCCCCAAAATGCCAGGGAAAGTTTAGACCCTTCAAAAGCCCAAGCCAGTAACCCTTTGTCAGGCCAAACTCTGCTTGTTTTCAGTGGGAGTTTTGCCTTAACGAGGACTGCAGGACAGGCACCAAATACAGCTTTATTTCCCATACTTGAATAACAGCAAGCTATAGCAAGATACTCTGTTGTTGAAAAAGACTGTGCATTTTTGAAGAGATATGGATATTAGTGGCCAGGCAGCATAAATGTAATTGCTACAATGGCTGAGTTACACCACTRTGCATTAGCTGGCAATAAGGCCCTTTGTGCTGGAAAGAAAGAGAAGAGATGAAAAAACTGACTCCTGACACTCTGCAAATAATCAAATTAAAGGTCCAGGACTATTCAAGCAAAGTTTCCATTGACTCCAGTGACATCCCAGAAAGCAAACAAGATTTTACAGTCCATCTTCTAAAAAAAAAAATTACAAATACAACAATGAATTTGAGTGACCTATTTATCTGTATCCGTATTGCTCTTGCTAAAATTGTTGGAAATGCGCCTATATGGTTCACAGAAGGCACGAACACTGAGAAGACATCTCTTACAAAGATGGTATTAATGTATTGAAAATGAAACATAAGATAACTAGATCGGAGAAAAGCATGCTCTTCTCACCTTGGTAACCAAAGATAAAGCAAAATTAAAATGCTCATCGGATGAATAGGATGAGGACTCTGCCTAGCTAAATAGTGCCCTTAATGGTCCACATAGAAAACCATATAACACTTTTCCCCTTTTTAAATCATAAATTAAAGGAACTGTCACTGGAAGTATAATTGGAAGGCAGGTATGTCAAATGCAAAGGCTTCAGTTTAAAACCYTTTACTGCTTTAGCTGTCAAAACCAGAAACAGACAAAACATCGCAAGTAAAATCTGTAGAATTATCACTAAAGAAACCAAGGCAGATATTTGGTATGAGAAGCATGAATAGCAGAAAAATATCCTGTCTCCAGGTGATCACATTGCACAAAGTMATAATAAATATTATCTATGAGATTTTGCAAGAACATCATTCTTATGCATAATATATGAAATATTGTGTCAATTCTCCATGACATATTAATGAGAGTATTTCTACCCAAACCAATAAGCCTAGGGCACAATCAAAGCTGGATTCATTCGGCTGTTGACTGAATCAGATAATCAGTTTCAGGTTTCTCACAGTTGCATCCACCTGTTGATTTAGAGAGCACAGGTGGGAGCTTCCTTCTTAAAGAGTTCCTTAGCCAAAAAATGTCACAGTAGCCTGAGAGAGTGAATCGAGAAAAAAAATAATCTGGTCAACTCATCAATGACAAAATAACAAAAAATATTCAAACCTAACTATTATCTTTTAAAGAACTGAAATTCTTATGGAAAATAAATTCATTGCAATTTGTAAAYTTGTTGAAGTTAATTGTGATTTTCTTGTTCTGGTTCTCTTCCCAATGATTGAAATTTCTTGTTAATTTTAAAAGAAAAAGAAATAAACTGCTTGAATAACAAATTGTGTTTTCCCAAGACAGAACAAATCGTAGTGATGGACCTTTAAGAATGGTTACCAAATTAGAACCCAGAATGAAAAATAAGTATTTTCTAGCTCAAGGATTTGTTTTTAAAGTGTTTATATTTTTAACTTGATTGAGTGCTGATTACAAAACATTCAAGGCTATCCGGACATTAGACCGCCCTACTGCCTGGAAGCACCGATGATGTTTTTAAAAGAGTGAGATTTGTTTGTGAATTGAAATCAGTATCACTGCTCCCCGACAACTCTCGAGGAGAGAGGTTAATACTGTTTATTAAATAATGCTAAATGAGATCAAACAAGAACGACAAACTCAGGAAAGCTCTTGGAGCTCCTGTTTTTCCCCAGGCTGCTTATGCAACATCGCTCTAACACAYGGAGTAAGGGCTTGCCATTTTATTACATAAGGTACTCCTAAAATATATGTAGGCACTTGTTAGTTCAATTAGGTGGCATATCTGAGCTTTTACCAGGAAGCATATCGCAATGTTAGCAAATGGKCATAAGTACTTACGCATTGCTGGGGTTTGGATTGTTGTTGTTTTAATATAAATAGACCTCATCTAGAAGCTAGCAAGTATTTTCAGCATGAATTACAGTTGAATATATCACACTTGGACCATTGCTTAAGTGAATAGTATGCACAGTCTTTGGTTTAGAAAAGCCAAAGCAATCATGATGTAGGGCTTTAAAATCTGCCTTTCAAATTATTGAGCAGCAATATTATTGTTCTAATGAGCAGTCAAGTGGAGAGGTGAAGAAAATTAATTTCCAACACAGCCTCACATACTCTGTTCAGAGTGTCGAAAGCCTCRCTTCATATAGATAGATAAAGCTGCAACAACAGTGACGCCAGGTCAGGCAAAATGATCATCTTGCCCCCAATCCTCTCCAACACCGGGCAGTAGGAAATGCTTGGGAAGACCCTGCAAACAGGGCAGGCTGGTAGCAGACTCCCAGTGGAGACTTCTTCAGCCAGGCGCTGTATCTTGGTATTCAGCCTCCTCTGGTGGAATTGCTGCTGTGAACGTAACCTGCTTGAACCCAAGAGGATAAGAGTGTCTACCCTTGGCACGTCTGCACGGCTGAATAATGGGACACCAGGCAGCGAGCTTGAGCACTGCACCCTGCTTTTTCCAGCGCTGTGTAAGTGAGAGCTCACACCCTGGCTCTCCTCAAGAGCGTTTCAGCTAGTTGCCTCAAACTAACTCCTTCTGCGACAAATGTGCCATAAAGGGGGCCGGCCTGATTTAGGGAAGGTTCAAGCCATTTATAGCCACCTGGCTTTGGGAGCCAAAAGAGATCCGGGCCCTGGTTCACTTCCTTTAGAAGAAATATTTCAGTTAGCAGTTTCTGGAGCTAGGTCCACCTAGCTTGGCACCCCACCTCAGCTAGGGCTGGACACGGATGCCAAGGAAAAAGGGTAAGAAGAAGAGACTCCTACCTCGGGATATTCACTGAGCTTCCAAGAATTTGCAGCCTAAAACTTCCTAAGCCAGAGGCAGTGGTTTTGTATTTAATAGCCCTTGATGGATTTCTCTTCTATGAACTCACCCAGTCACCTCATCAGCTGATGTAACCTTTTAGCATCCACATCCTGTGGTGAGGAGCTCAACAGCCYGACTTTGCTACGTGAAGTGCCACTTCCTTTGGTTTTAACCTAGACAGCTGCCAGCTTCATGTGATGCCCTCCACTGCTGGCACTGGAAGAAGCAGTGAACAGTCATTCCCGGTTTGCCTTCTCCACGCTGTGCATGACTGCACAGATTTCTGCTGTATCGCCCTTAGTCATCTCTTTATCAGCTTTATCACTACTCGTGCAGAAGCTGTTCTGCTCCTCTAATCACCGATGTTGCCTCTCTCTGAATCTCTTCCCTCGCCATTATACCCTTTCTGAGCTGGGGCGATTAACTACATACAATATTCAAGAAGTGGGCATACTCTAGTTTATACAATGAAATCAGGAGATTCTTTTTTTATTTTCCATTCCATTCTTTCCCTAAAACCCCTAATGTTCTACCTGTTCCCCCCCCCAGTCACATCTGAGCATTGCACTGATTTTTTCACAGAGTTGTCTGTGGAAGATTACATCTAACTTTCCGCAGCTTCAGTGACTTGTGGCAACGAATCTCCATGATTTTGCTTCAGGTAACATATATTTTCTTCTATTAACTTTCAGCTTGACATTCATATTACATTCCTCTGACATGAAGACACTCAAAGGGAAAGAGTGGTTGAAACATGCCAGTAGATGATGCTCTGTTATGTGTTTTTTAAAACAGGTTCAGGTTTCATGCTTGGACTTCCAAACTTCCATTCCAATCAAACACACCCTTTAGACATTTTTCCATATCACTTGATTATAAAATTTCTATTTTATGCACAGAGATGCCCCTAAAAATAGTGGTAAAATTGATCAAAAATATGTTCTGTTATAATCAGGTGAGCAAAATACCACCTGCTTTATGTGGACTTACRCCCAAGCAGAGGAAGATGAGATAACCTCCTTGTCCCCACCATTTACTTGATCATTCTCAGTTTGGCATCTTGGAGCTCCCAGCATGGAGCTGGGCATCCTACCTGCCATTAAGGTGCGGTGGGGTGAGGGGGAAAGAAGATGGCACTACCTCAGAGAGCTTGCAATCTAAACACAGGACAAGAAACAACAGGCAGGTACTGACAGGGTACAGGGAAAAGCACATGGCAAGACTAGTATACTAGTTACTAGTGACAGAAGTCCAAGTTCAAGGGTGGCCTAACTTGTTATGAGGGTTTTATTTTTCTGAAGCCACGGGTGGATTTTCAGATTGATGCAAGACTAGGACTAGCTCTGGAGATACATAAGGATATTCCTCCCAGATGTGGCAGGCAGCATGTGAGAAGCATTGCTCTCTGCCGTGGTCCTTGAAAGAAGGAACAGAAGGGTCTTTACCAAAGCAATATTAAACCCAACATTTTGGTTGGGTTGAGTTGTGCTTCATGAAGGGGAAAGAGACACAAGAAAAGAAACAYAAAAGTGGCACTTCTCCCTCCCTCAAATGTAAACAGAAATTATGCGTACAAGCGCAAGAAAGCTATGGTCCCCCAAACCCCTCTGCCTAATTTGCAGAGATGCCCAAGCTACCACAAGATAAATGCAAGCAGCAGAGAGTGAGCCACATCTGAAATTTCTCAGCAGGCTACTCAGAGCACTAGCTTCTCATCTTCTCACCTGCTTTTTCCCCCTACCCTGCAACTCTGGCATTTCCGGCTTCAACTGGCAAAACACCTTTTATCCTATATAGCTCAGAGCAGATCACAACAACTGGTATTGACCTTAGTCCCTACAAATAAAGCTATGAAATACCAAAAGTACCATTACAGGAACAAATCCACCATCTCTACATTCTTCTTGAATTGTATTACACAGTGTTTCCTTTCCAAACTTCAATAATCTGCCTTACAAGGAATCTTTCAAAAGTCAGCCAATGCTCTCCTCTTCTAATCTTCCAGCCTGAATAAAGTTAGCTAAGATATAATAAATATTTGCATGGTCTCAGCCTAGTTTTTCACACACAAGTTTTAATAAGATCAAGGATCAACAGAAAGCTAAGCCAAATCTATGAAAATCACTGATTTTTTTATACAGATGATGATTCCCCTACAAAATCTGCAACTCAAGTTGCAGGAAAGCAAAACTCTAAACACAAATGAAACAAAGTTGCTTAGAMTCTATATTGTACAGCTCTCAAAGAGTGAAAAAGCAACAATGCATGCAGTAAAATGCACTTTTCACTGTCATTTTATTTTTTGGGGTATTTATCAATTCATAGTATATTAATTCATCAATTGTACAGTAATATGAGTAATCTGATTGCTCAAAACTTAGGATTGAAAACAGGCAATACCTATATAAATCATTATGTTTGTTATGCAAAATGTCCTACCCTTAGAGAATACTAAAACTACACATTGAAACAATTAGCTATTGGGAAATRCAATCTTAATTCACCTACCTTAAATAAATGCGTCATGATGCAATATCAGTTACCAGGTTATACACTACTTTTTTTTTCCAAAGAACTTTACTGTTTTGATTTATTTTTATATAGTGTGATGTAAAATTCCTTTTCTAGTTTAAAAAGTGGGAAAACCCCACAGTAGTCTACTGTAGGAACCATTGACTGGGTTGAGCCCTTTAGATCCTCAGCATAAAAACCTACTACGAAACTTAGTATTAAGTTGTTTATTATCCTCTTTGTGACAAACGTAGCACTAGAAAAAGGTGGGCACACACCACGATGAAGGCCTGAGCCCTAGGGCACTGCCCGATGGTCTTGGAGGTGGGGTACAGAATAAGGAGGAGAACAAACTAACGGGCTCAGTGCGACTCCTGAATCCGGGCATCACTGCCGTACTGCGGCAGCAGCAAGGGCTCCAGGCACAGGAAGAACAGCAGCCTGAGTTGCGCCTTGGTCCTTTCCAGGGCCAATGTCCTGCGCCATGACTGGAGCTGCTCCTCGTGGCAAGGAGATGGCAACACTTTCAGTGAGGGGGAGCAGGGACGGAGGAAGAAGTGAAAGCAGGGGCTGGAGAACATGCCAGACAGTGTGAGGAGGAGGACGGGAAAGATGAAAAAGCAGTAGTACTAAGACCTGATTACAGAAAGAGTAGAAACCACTGCTCTTGTGGGCTCAGATCTGTCCCTGTCCACTACAAGTCTCTCAYTGTCCACCACAAGTCTTTCATTGCCTTTTTCTACCTGCATCACCATTTCTTTTCTTGGTCTGGGTTTTTCACCTCTGTTTCCAGTTCCAACCCTTCCCATGCACCTTGTTCTCAAACTTCAACATCTTCTGGCCCCATCAAGTCTTCTGACTTAATCTAAGGTCCCTGCTCTTCACCGTCCCCATCACCAAAGCCATTCCTCCTCCCTTCCRGTTCTTGCCCCAGTGCATTTGAATCAAGCTGTTCCCTCCTCCTTCTTCACCCTGCCTAAGTGACAGCAGGCATACCCTACCAATAAAGCCTTCACACTCCCTTCTTGTGGTGCTCACCACACCAAGAGCATCTGGGAAGAATAAGYGGTGGAGAAAGTCCACTCAGCCCTTCAGCCACAGACTGGAGCATCTCATTCTTTCCAGGAGGATGAGAAGTCACTCGACACATAACACCATTGGGCTGTTCAGCGCACTCCGCACTGACAGTGTCCTCAGTGACCGCAGTGGCCAAGCCATTAACATCTCTGCAGCAAGAATGTGCAACCTGAGCTTTGTAACAAGACAAAAACCACGACCAATTTTCATAGGCTCAACAGGAGGAACACTGCTGTCATATGGCTGATCCCAAGCCAAGTATMTTTTTCCTGCTCCGTGATACAAAGCCACAAGAATTCAACAGCCTCAATGAAAGTGTTTTTCAACATCGCCCAAAAATGCAAATTAACAGAAAAATAAAGATCAAGGTCTCCTAATGTAGTATGATGTACACTTAAGCCATCTTTAACAGTTATGTGGCCAAAGAACACATTTTCCTCTAACCACAGTCTCAGAAATAGCTGAACCATTTTATCTGAAACTTCCCAAAGAGACTCTGTCTTCAGCAAATACTCAAACTGGAAAATGTCACCCTCATTTTAAGCTTAGCAGATGTAGAAGCACCTGAAAGCAGAGCATTATAYTGAAGAAGTGCTGGATAAGATTAACTGTAGACAATATTTCTGCCTATGATAAAACAACAATTTTTTACTCAAAGTGAAATGAAGTCAAGTGTTCTTGCATGGCCWGGGCTAGAAAATGGGGCACTAGTTATAAATCTGTCAAGTAGGGCGTGTGGGTTCAACCCCACACACATGCGGAGCAGCACCTTTATTCACAAGGGAAAGTACTTATAGGCAAGTCTAGYGTCTGCATGGTTTGGAGTAGGGCATAGAAATGCTGCTGGCTTGGGGAATCACCCTGGTGTCAGATACCTGGTTTTGAAAAAACTTAATTTACACATGCTCAATGGAGACAGTGTATAGCTTGGCAATTACATTCTCTGAAGGTTCCTGTTTCCAGGCCATCCCTGCAGAGCAACTCTGTGTCAATATTCATTTACAGAAATGTATGCAGGATTGGGCCCTTAGCCAGCCGACAGCTTTCAGAATCAGACACGGATCAGCGGATGAGCTAGCTCCGTCTAGAAACTGTGAACACTAATTATTTAGTATCACCAGACAAACTCCAACCACGGTGGGATACAAATTAACGTTTCGTGCAGGGGTAAGAGAGAATTTTCCACTTCAGCATCCAGCCACTTGTTGAGCGCRCACAGAGAGCTCACGTTAGCCATGCCCGTCCAGGGGATTCCCGCAGTCCTTCTGGAGATTTAGCACCATGCAAAGATTAAAGTTCCTCTGCTGRCTGTAATGCTTATAACTGCTAATTATTTCTGAGTCACTTGAGTGAAAGTAAACTGCTATCCTGCAGACAGTTAAGGAGTACCCAGCGAAGTTTAYGGATGAGCATGCCTGCTAATTGCCAGATCGCACTGGTGACCATACAGGGAAACCCCACCACACAGCTCCTCACGCAAGACGTGCCGGGTCGCCGCTCAGCAGTGTATTTATCATACCCCCCCCCGCCACGGCCGCCCCGGGTCTGCACACGAACTGGAAAACAAGCAGGAGCCTGACACATCGTTTCAGCAGCAGGGCTCCTGCAGCAAACGACACAGCCTCTGGTCCCCGCCAGGAACCTTCACCCATTCAAAAATCCCATCGCTCTTACTGGAAGTTTTCCTCGACTGAACCCGGCCAGGTCGCCTCGCAGCCCCTGTGCCGGTCTAGCCGAAACGAGCCCGCAGCGGCAGCAAATTGCAGACTACGCCAAAATGAGGCGGGGGGTGCGGGGTGSGGGGGCTGCATTTTGTTTTTTTCCCGACTGATGGGCCAGCCCCATTGAACGAGGTCTCCCTGGAGGCCAGGCCGGGACGCGTGGGCCCGTCCCCGCGAGCCACGCTTCCCGCAGCGTGGGCCACGCAGAAACTTTCCCGCGGCGGAGGCGACGCCGCCGGACACGCCGCCCCCCTCACCCCAACCCAGCCCCTCCGCGGAGCGGGGCG
>NW_028186867.1:11135647-11196879 GCF_003343005.1 Rhea americana | reverse complement strand
GCCGCGGACGCTGCCCGCCGCCGCCTGCCCGCCGGTGCCGGTGCTGGTGCCGGTGCCGGGGACGCTGCCGTGTCTCATGGTGCGCGGGGCCGCCGCATGCCGCGCTGCCGCCTCCCCGGGCGCCGCGGGACCCACGCGCGCCGGGGCCAGGGGCTCCGGCGGCAGCGGGAGGCCGCCGGGAGCCCGGGCTGCTGCGGGGCGGGGAGGAGGCCGGGGGCTGGGGGGGCTGCTGGCTCGGGCTCCCGCTGGTGCATTAAGTTAAATGCGCGGCCGGGAGGGGCAGGGCGGGCGCGGGGGCTGCGGGGCCGATAGTTGTCCGCAAAGTTGGAGCCCCGCGGGCGAGGCGGGGGCATCCTCTCCGCGGGTCCTTCATCGCCGTCCTCCTCCTCCTCCTCGCCGGAGGCGCTGGGGGGGGAGGGGGAGCGCCCCGCGCCCGTGGGGTGCCGCGGCCCCCGGGGCTGGCGGCGGCGGCGCGCAAGGACCGTGCTCGCCCGCGGCGGCGGCGGCGGCTGAGGGAGGAGCGGAGCGGAGCGGAGCGGAGCCGCCGGGCGGTCGGCGGGGAGCGGGCGGCTGTCGCGCGGGGGGGGGGAGCCCAAACCCGAAGCTTGTGTGCAAAATGGGTCAGGGAGGGGGGAAAAGGGAACCCGCTGCCTGCGTTCCCCCTCCCCTCTTTGGAGATCGGCGGGCTTTGGGGAGGGCCGGACCGGGGAGGTGGGTAGCGAAAGGGCTGCAGAGGAGCTCTCCCTCCCCGTCTCCGTTTGCACAAGTGCAGGGAATGTTCCACTGACCTACATATTTTTCCAAACATACGTGACCTTTTTTTTCTCTCTCTCTCTCTCTCTCTCTCATTCTGTGGGAGGAGACAGGCGAGGATCCAAGAAAAGGAGAAGCTGGAAAGGGGAAGCAGGGAAAAAAAAAAAAACTCAATCAAAAAACCCAGCCCGAAATCAAGGATGGTTTCGCAACGCCTCGAGCAAACCCCGGCGTGCCCGCGTTTCCGTACGCCTATAGCCATACCTCCGCGCTCCCCGCCGGCCGCCCCTATAGCCCGACCCCGGGAGCCGCCGCGACGCGAGCCGCGGTGCCGCCGGCCCCGCCGGGCAGGGCTGCGCCCAGGAGCCCGGCGGCGGGGCGGCCCGGCCCGGCACGGCCCGGCACGCCTCCGCCTGCGCACTGCGGGCGTCGCCGCCGCGCTCGCCCCCGGCAGGGGCAGGGGCAGGGGCAGGGGCAGGGGCAGCCCCGGCCGCCGCGAGAGGGGGTGACCCGAGGGCGGCCCGTGCGCGCTGCCCCGCAGCCGGCAGCCGGGCCGGGCGGCAGCACCGCGCTGCCCCGGGGCAGGCTCTCGGCCTCCCCGGGCACGGGCAGTGACTCCCGGTTTGGTTATGCAACGCCACACCGGCAATTAGAGCAAAACCTTGACAGAGAGCTTTCCTTTTCTCTCTCTCTTTTTTTTTCTTTTTCTTTTTGTAAAGTAGGTCATTCTTTTTATTCCCCACTTTGCATTATTTTTTTTGCCTAATACTCCTCCTGAAAAGTAGCCAGTGAGAGATAAGGAAATGCACTGGAGCCTGGGAGGGGCCGGTTATTCTGGGGCTTGCTTTTGCCGCGCTGGGCAGTCAGTCCTGCTGCCTTCTGCCTGGGGCAGTGAGCGAGGCCGGGGGCTGCACCCCGGCATGAGGACAGTGGTGCCGGGGCCATGGCTTGGCTGCGGGCCCACTCATTTCCCTGGCGCCCACCGAATGCCAGCTTCACCAGCTTTGCCCCCCTGCTCGGCCCCGAGCTCCCTCATACAACGGGGCTCCCAGCTGTGCTGTGTGTCCACTTGGCCAAAAAGAGCCCATTGCTCTGCTGGAAAAATGCCTGGAGCAGGCACAGCTTGCACCTGCAGAAGGGTTCTCCTGCTAGYATGGGGTATATATGCTTTCTAGGCTGGTTGTATCTGTTGTTGAGAGCAGTGATTTGCTGCAGAAAAGCCCCTTTAGCTGGTGCCAGCTGCATCTCCACCAGAAGGTCCTGCCATACCTGTGCCAGCAAAGTTGGTGCAGTAGGGGCTGTTTCCCTGTATTCTCCAATCTGTTCTGCCTCCTTATTAAAGATGCATTAAACCTTGTAAAATAATAGCCAGCAGAGACCTCTCTGCCCTCATCAAGCCTGCATGTGTGGGCGCAGTGTGTGGGTTGAAGGTTGCTCCAGCCACCTGGCTCCAGAAAGGAGCCTTACTGCTTCCCACGGCTATATGGCCTATGCAGCTACCCCAGTTATCCTGCGGTGATGCCCGGCTTCCTCCCTCTCTGATGGCATATCTCACTAGTTATATGATTTGATTTATTCCTGAATGCAAATGTTAATAATTGTAAAGTATGGGAAAATATTGCATTCTTCTAGCTGAGTGCTCTTACACCGTCCTACTTTATACAACAGGCATGACTAATGTTGAAAGGGTAACGTTGTTTACTTTTAACCAAGATTAAATACAAAACTTTGAAAAGCTCCTCCCTTCCTTTGGATGAAACCCAGCATTTTTTCCCATTTGGAAATTGTCAAACAGTGGTTAAACAATCCTTTGGCAAACAAGTAGTGCCTGAGGGAATAAACCATCAGATACATGGGGAGTGGAATAAAAGACATTTCTCTTTCTGAGGTATTTTTCTTGTGTTACACAATGAAGTATAGCATAAAATCTTCAAGCCTTGTAAGGTTAGAGAAGAGGAACTTTCCATGATTATATACCACCTGATACGATATTTCAGTCCTTCTGAAAACAAAACCTCRCCCCAAAACAGACATCCACTTTCAAAAACTGTAAAAAAAAGTACCTTAAAGAAAGTAGCATACTGAGAAAAGCAATCTGCGAGACATAGGAGCATAGATCCAAAATTATACCCACACCTTACTTTAACATTTTCCCTGTAAATTCATAATGACTTCATTGCACAAGTGAAAAAGTGAAATTGGTTAAGGTCTGTTTATTAATTCATTCTCTAGGTTACCAGTGTAAACTTTGATGAGGGCAGCGGTCGGCCCTTTGGCTGGGAGAGCGGCAAGGTTTTCCCAGCACGTACCTGCGTTTCGTTGTGAAACACTCCCCATTCAGAATGCACACACTCTCTGTTAGACCAGTTACCCATGGGAAAAAACAAAATGCCATCAGTGCTGTGTTTCGTTTGGAAATTACCCAAAGGTCTAGATGCCACGTATAAGAAATTAAGGGAAAGAGCCCAGCGTTTAATTTTAGAACTTTAAAACTTTTTCCAATCACAAAACATTAGTAAATTACTCTTCCGASATCAGGAGTCTGTGATCCAAAGTAGCAATCCCTTTTGTTTTGACTAGAARAGGCTGGCCAACTTTCCTGGCCAACAAAGACACACCAGTGGTTGCAACGGGCCGGGAACCRCAAGATAGGTGCCACCCAGGGTGGAGGCCAAGGGGAAGAGCAGGAGATGACAGCAGCCCCCCGGGGACCTCGCTGCTCCATTGTGGAGAACGCGTATGAAGGATTGAAATAGGGTGAGATTTCAGCCTGGACATACTGTCTCTAAGTCTGCTAGCTTGCTTTCCCTTGCTGCCAGGGATATGAACTGTGCAGTGCCACTGCATGCTGTAACCCTCTGGTAACCCTGGAGCTACTGTGAACCTCTCCTGGCTGACAACCTGCAAGTCAGGCGAAGATATTACCTATGCAATATGAACACTACTCACATTTAATGGACCCAGGTATGTGTTACTGAGAAGTAAAAATGCAATTTGCAATCAATAAAGCCTATATTTGGATTTGCATTTGCACATATGTGAAAGGGGCTCTCAAAATAATAGTCCTGTAACATAAGTGGTAAAATGGTACAAAAGCCATGGCATTGTGGAAGAGAAGGGGATTATCAAAAAGAATAAAAGATCCTCAAAAAGAAGACTAGCTTACACTGAATACAAAGATATTCTATTAAGTTTTCACTTAAGGAAAGAGATCGGCAAGGATTAACTGGTTTAATATTACCCCTGTATTAATTAAAAGATATGATAGACTTCAAGCTGCTTGCTTCCTTACCTTCCATGTCCAAAAAGGCAGCAACAAGGATAAATATATGTCAAATAAATCTAGGGGTTTCCTTTAGTTGAAGTAGGCACACTAGCAGTTCCTACTAGGAAATGTGCTGCTTTCTAGCCTGGCTGGCTGGGGGGAGGTGAGCATGGGAGTGGGTGGACAGATGTGAGGAGCTGCTTCTTTCTGTAACCAATTTTGGCAGAAATTTCTGCAGAGAGGAACACTTTTTTGAGGATCAGCACTATTTTTCAATCTGCAGTTTACAACTTCCTGAGGGAGGGAGAGATAGTACATACCAACCAGCAGCACAGCCTCTGAATCAGGGAAAGGCAGAGATGCTGGAGAGGAATGGACTTCAACTGCATCTTAGTGGTGCTGCCTCAAGAGTTAGAGTAGGCTTTCTGATGGGTCTTCAGGCTCTGTTCAGCTAGAAAGCCAAACTGCTTGCTTTTCTGCACAGTTTCTGCACAGAGACTATTTGTTGATTTGACCTTTCTTTAGTCTGACCCCTTTTTGAAGCAAAACTGTATCCGTTTCCAAGGTTTTCACAGAAGAATATAGTCTCATATACAAGCTACCTGAAGGTTTGATTTCTCCATCTTAGAAAACTAAGGATTTGTAGGTTTTCTTTAAGTGATTAATGCAAGAAGGGGGAAAAAGAAGAAGGTGTGGGCTGAAAAAATCAATGACTAAACGTTGAATACACTTCACGTCTGGAACGTCTGAAATCGTTGCTGGGGGTGAAGAAAGCCTTAAAGCCTACCTTTGCCCTGCGGTCTGGTGGCTGAGCATTTACAGCCTCCCTGTGAAGCGAAGCGCTTTGAGAGCCTGAGCTGCACGTATGCGTTCAATTGCCACGGAGCGTACCGCATGTGTGTGGCAGCCCGGAGAGCCAAAGCTCAAGGCGGCGGAAATTATTTGTTCCTCGTGTGTGAAAGATGAGATGATCCTCGCAGTCTCGGGTTGCCAATGCCCTTCGCTCCTGTGGACTTCTTGGCCCGTACGAGACGTTTCCCTCACACCCACAGGGACAGGAACGCGTCTCGCATTGAAGTCCCGTTTCAGCGGGACCGCACCAGTTAATAAGGAATAACGGCAGTACCTATGAGAAACAGTCTGATCCAAAATCAGGCTGATTGAGCTTGTTTAGCTTTGACAGCTGTTCAAGAAAATGAAGCTCAGATTCAAACCCTAGAGAAAAGGATCTGTTATTTTTCTCTGGAAATCACAATGAAACAGAAGGTAATACAGGGTTATAATGCCACAGTCTTTGAATTAAGACGGGCTGGGAGAAATCCAAACACAGACGTAACATCTACAGCCTCACCTTGACTAAGAAAAACAACTGCATTAATGTTGCGCTCAGGCAGTATTTTTTGGCATGCCACAATCCCTGTGGACCCATGCAAATATTTCAATTGCTGGTTGGTTTGACAGAGACCTCTTGCCCATCTCAGAAGCTCTGGATTAGCAGTGGGAAGGTGCAGCAAACCATTGCCTCTCTCCTTACAACCGGCAGCCTGATCCCCCTCACCACTGACTTCAGTAGGAGATGGATTAGGCCTGTCACTCATCCTTGCTTTCAGGACTCTGTACTGTTTTTTGAATTCCTCTTAACTTTCTTTGRTTCTGATGCAGCTCTCATGACTATTTTAAACTCAAAATATTTAAGTCACATGTTAGTAAAAAAATATGGAAAATTTAAATATGAAAGTTAAATAAGTAACAGACCTAATAATAAAAATCTTCAAACTTCGGGCATATGGTTCTGCCATCACACATACAACTCTGCCATCTAAGCATCCTATGATTTCTCAAAGCACCAAGCAATTATCACTAGCAAGAGAACATGCAAGGCTGAATGTATGTGCTTAACTTTCAAATATCATCGCCAAAAATTTTGTTCCAGGATGCTCGTAGCATACAGGCTTAGTTCTTTCTTCTTGTTTTGTCTGATACATCCCCTGCATGTGAGAAAGGACTATTATGACCACTAATTTTGAGATCCTGAACAAATCCAGAACAAAGAATTCCCTCAGTGTATCTTGTCAAGTGACTTACAGTCGAACTAAAGCGTGCTTTAAAAAGGCATTGATCTTGACTTAAAAAATACAAATCAGGATAATTTCTTCATAATCTCTTTCATTTTTTTGACTGGTGTTGCTTGAACTGCAGAAAGTAGTAAGCACTAGATATTAATGAGGCATCAGAAATGTTCTATGACAATATATTCACCTCTGTCCAAACTGACACTAAATTCCTGGTAACAATAACCCTCCCTCCCCCTTTGAATTAAATCACGCTTTTAAAAACAAATTACCTTACCATTAAACTATTAGTCTGGGCATAGTAATGAATAATAAAAAAAAGACATCTACATATCTCCTTTCTTTTCTTAAGCTAGATTATTTACTTTTCATATGGCCAATTAGAATGGGCTGCTTCATGAAATGCCCTTTCTGTCACTGATATTCATGATTTCATTGTAAGCGCTCTGGGATAGCATTGAAATACAAACAGAACCCTCGAAAACAATTTCATTAATATGAAATCTGGTGAGATATTCTGCTGTTTTTGCAAAATGAAAGCTTTGACTGTAAAATTGGGAATGTCTACCTCATCTTAGCAGTTAATGCAGGCTATGTGCAGACGTAGCTGGTAGAATAGGCTGTGCTGTTTTGCTTGCATAGAGCATTACAAGAWGGAAGAAAGCTGAGGAAAAGAAAGTGTTAAAAAGGTAAATATTGACTTAAAGAAAGGAGACAAAAAGGAGAATGTGGGAGAACTTTAAATGAGCCAGAGAGGATGGAGAAAATTCTTCAGCAACTGTAATTAGGTTAGATTTCAGAAGTAATTGCAGTGTTCCAGCATCAGCAGATACTGTAGGCAATATTTGCCCTCAGCTGCATTTATAGAGGGAAAGACAAGTAGTTTCAGCATGCAGGGCTTGATTCTGATGTTTTTTACACTACTTGTGCGCAGATGTGAGTCCACAGTCCCAAACGATGCTCTTCTTATTTGTGCAACTGAAAGCGGGATCAGAGTCAGGCCTGGATGTTTCCAGTGAGTGGAAGCGGTAGGCACAGAGACAAAAACACAGCTGTGTGTATGGACACAAACATACAGCGCCTTTTGTTTCCCTTGCCTAAGTGGGAGAATATGCATTTAATGGAGCTGCTTGTGMGAAACTGTGTTAGTAATTTAATCCTGAGAAAATGTAAACGTTTGAAAGAGGTTCGCTTCAAAGCGGTTGCTCACTTACAGCAAAAATAGTCCGGTGGCTCCTCTGTGCTCCAGGGTGCTGCCAGGGGTAAGCCCTAAACRTGGATACAGGGCGATGCCCCGGGGTAAGGCATTGCCCAGCATTGGCAGAGCAGCCAGTTCTGCACCTCTTCTGCTCAGCAAAGGGATGAGGCCGCAGGTGGGTTTTTTTGCCAGAATTTGGCCAACAACTTTATCATTTGTAAAGACCATGGGAAGACCAGACTGGTATTTAACTCTCCCTKACTGGTTGGAGCAGTAATTGGAGTGTGGGAACTTCAGTCGCCTCCAATTTCTTAATTCCCTTCCCCTGTAGAAAAACAGATTACGTAGGCTTTCTGCGGGGAAAATAGATTTCACCTTTAAGTCTTCAGCAGAGGTTTTACATTAGCAGTTCATGCACTATCCGAAAATCAATTACCATTGGTATTACATGCAGATGAAATGCACAGAGTAATGGAGAATTCATTTTACACAATGCTCCTAATAAAATGCTAAATACAGCAAAATATTTTCCAAAGAGCTATTTATAGGCTCTGCATAGAAAGCATGTGTCTGAGGGGAAGTCTGTATCTTTGTGATTTGGATGAGGTGCGAGTCTCACTCTTCTTAATGCTAATATTGGTCAAGAACCTATTTCTGCCAGGATGAATTAAAGAGGACAGCAGTCCATCATCTGGATTGCAATGACTCCAACTTCATGTGGAAAAAGACTTCTCTTTCAAAAGCAAGAGTTTCGAAGACTGCATTATTGCAATGCCAGTTGTTGCAAGACCTTAAAATAATTGATTTTTTCCCCTTGTTCTGGTACTCTCATAATCTTTTTCTGCTTTTAATGCCAAAGCAGTTTGCTGATTAGGTTTTCAATGTTTCAGTAAATCATTGGCATTAACACCTCTTCACAAACAGACATATCTGTAATAACAGCCCTATACCTGCCTGAATTTGTGCRTGTGGGTGAGGGCAAAAATAGGGACTGTAGTGTTATTAGGAAGGAATTAGGAAAATGAGAGCAGCTATGCAGGGTCAGAGTAAAGTACTCTGCCTCTAACAGTGGCCAAAAAGAGGTATCATCTGAGGAACTGTATATGCTTATACATGCRCTCTTCCCTGGAGCGCTTTCTCAGCCTTCAGCAGTTTATGCTTGGGGAGCTCCCCATATGCCCATGTAACCACTATGGTCAACATCTTCCAGCAGGGAACTCCACGGCTTAACTATATCCTTAATGAAAATGCCTCTGGTTTTGTTTATTTTGAACCTCCTAGCTTTATTTGACATCTTTTCATTCATGTGTTGAAAGAGAAAGTGAACCATCAATCCCTTTTCACCCTSTTAGTATAACTTAAGTTTTTACAGAGCTGTATCTTATTCCCTCCCAATCATCTCTTTTCCAAGCTGAAGAGCTMTAGGCTGCTTCTTTGTTCCTTGCATGAAAACTATGCCATGTTTTTGATCGTCTTTGCTGCTCTTCTCTGAACGTTATCCAGGCTCAAGGTATATGTCCTTTGAGACCAGGGCCAGGACTGCACACAACCTTCAATGAGCAACCCAAGTGGGCACACGCTGGATTTTCRTAGGAACACAGTGGTGTTCTGTGTTCTGCTCCCTCTGTTCCTTCCCTAATCATTGCTAACTTGGTGCAGCTGCTCTTGTGTCTTTAAGATGTTCACAGATTCATAGTATATTTCAGTTACATGAGCTCAGGAGTGTTTTTTTCCATTTACTTTTTTTCAATCGATCTGTTGGGTACAAGCCAAAATAATAGGAATTTGTCTCAACTTATCCACAAATTTAGTCTTACAGAAGGAAAAGAATGGATGGAATATAGCTGAGGAGAAAGTGTATTCTTATTCACTGTAACTTCCAAGATGTTAGTCCCTTCTGGAGGGACTATATTTAAGTTATGCATACCAAAAAAATAAAGGGGGAGGGAGGGAGAATCAATCATAGAAAATCTGAAAAGCAAAAAGAATGTTTCAAAATGTTCTTTATAAAATAATTGTATGCTAGAAAAAAAATTCTTTGACAATTTCCCTGCAATAGGTTCTATAAAGAATGTACTACCTTCTTTTAAATATTTTTGTTAGAGCTAAAAACCATGAAAACAACTAAAATTACACCAGATGAATCCTAATGCCAGTTGCTATTGCAATCTATTACTTGCAGAAGGGAAGTATGTTTATTTAAAAATATCCTCCTTGCCCTTAAAGATGTAGTCAGATATTTGTATTACTTGAAAGGTGTTGTAAATAACATAATTACCCATTATGTTATTCACAGTCCTTGCTAGGTATATTATATTATGTCTTATGATTTTTTTCTAATCTGTGCTGGTGCTATTAAAGAAAACTGATATAAAGCTATGGAAAACCAGCAGTTATGATCTAAGCTGTCTTAGTCTGACAGCTCCTCCACTCAAGGCAAGTGATATATATGTCTCGCTTGGGTCTACTAACATCAAAAAAACCACCAAAACTCCCAGCAAGGTTCTGCCTTCTGTTTTTCCACTGGTCCTGCTTCCATGGCAGATCTGTTTGCACCACTGGCACCCCAAAGGTTGCCCAGCCACCTCAAAGCTCCTTCAACACGTGTCATTGGGCACCCATCAGGCCAATGCCCTGCTGGGAGTGTGGTCATGCTTCAGGCGGTGCCTGACCCGTCTCTGTGCCAATAGAAGCCTCATCGGTGCCAGAAATGCCCTAGCAGCCCTGTGCATGGTTCGCTTGGTACATTGCAAGCGGTATTAAGGACAACAGGAAGGGCTTCTTCAAATACATCAGCAGCAAGAGGAGGACTAGGGAAAATGTGGGCCCGCTACTGAATGGGGCGGGGGCCATGGTGACAAGGGGTACAGAGAAGGCAGAATTACTGAATGCCTTCTTCACTTCAGTCTTCACTGCTAGGGGCAGCACCCAGGAATCCCATAGCCTGGATGTGAGGGA
Source organism: Rhea americana (assembly GCF_003343005.1). NCBI lineage: Eukaryota > Metazoa > Chordata > Aves > Rheiformes > Rheidae > Rhea > Rhea americana. The sequence continues at coordinate 11,186,633 of NW_028186867.1, read as the reverse complement.
GAAAGTCTGGAGAAGGGAAGACTTTCCTTTGGTTGAGGAGGATAGGATTAGAGACCTTCTGGGCAGGCTTGACATCCACAAATCCATTGGCCCGGATGAGATGCACCCTAAGGTACTGAGGGAGCTGGCAGATGTTGTTGCCAGGCCACTCTCCATCATCTTTGAAAAGTCCTGGAAAACTGGAGAGGTGCCYGAGGACTAGAAGAAAGCCAGTGTCACTGCAGTCTTCAAAAAGGGCAAGAAGGAGGACCCAGGCAACCCTAGGCCCGTCAACCTCACCTCCATCCCTGGAAAGGTGATGGAACATCTCATTCTGGATGTCATCTGCAGACATGTGGAGGAAAACAAGGTGATCAGGAGTAGCCAGCGTGGCTTCACCAAGGGGAAATCCTGCTTAAGCAATCTGATAGTCGCCTGTGATGGAGTGACTGGCTGGGTAGATGAGGGGAGAGCAGTGAACATTGTGTACGTTACCTTCAGCAAGGGTTTTGACACTGTCTCCCATAACATCCTCCTAGAGAAGCTCAGGAAGTGTGGGTTAGACGAGTAGAGAGTGAGGTGGATTGAGAACTGGCTGAAAGGCAGAGCTCAGAGGGTCGTCATCAGTGGCGTGGAGTCTAGTTGGAGGCCTGGGGCTAGTGGCGTCCCCCAGGGCTCAGTACTGGGTCCCATCCTGTGCAACTTCTTCATCARTGACCTGGATGAGGGGACAGAGTGCCTCCTCAGCAAGTTTCCTGATGATACCAAGCTGGGAGGAGTGGCAGATACMCCWGAGGGCTGTGCTGCCATTCAGAGAGACCTGGACAGGCTGGAGGGTTGGGTGGAAAGGAACCTCGTGAGGTTCAACAAGGGCAAGTGCAGAGTCCTGCACCTAGAGAAAAATAACCCTAGGCACCAGTCCAAGGTGGGGGCTGATCTTGTGGAGAGCAGCTCTGCAGAGAAGGACCTGGGAGTGCTGGTGGATGGTAGATTGACCATGAGCCAGCAATGTGGCCTTGTGGCCAAGAAAGCCAATGGTCTGCTGGGGTGCATTAGGAAGAGTGTTGCCAGGAGGTGGAGGGAGGTGATCCTGCCCCTCTCCTCAGCCCTGGGGAGGCCTCATCCGGAGTTCTTTGTCCAGTTGTGGGCTGCCCAGTCCAAGAGAGAGTCCAGTGTAGGGCTACGAAGATGATGAGAGGGCTGGAGCACCTGCCCTATGAGGAACGACTGCGAGAGCTGGGCCTCTTCAGCCTGGGGAAGAGAAGCCTGATGGGGGGATCTTATCAATGTGTASAAGTACCTGAAGGGAGGGTGTCAAGGGGGTGGGGACAAACTCTTTTCAGCTGTCCCGTGTGACAGGACAAGAGGCAATGGGCATAAATTGAAGCACAGGAAKTTCTGCCTGAACATGAGGGGGAATTTCTTCCCTGTGAGAGTGACGGAGCACTGGACCAGGTTGCCCAGAGAGGTTGTGGAGTCTCCTTCTCTGGAGATSTTCAAGGCCCACCTGGGTGCAACCCTGTCTACCATGCTGTAGGTGATCCTGCTGAGCATGGAGGTTGGACTAGATGATCTGCAGAGGTCCCTTCCAACCTTACTGATTCTATTCTATGATTCTATGATTTGCCATCAGGTCTGGCTCTCCTGGAAAAGTGGACAGCACGCGTGGCATRCCATACAAGCAGAGCAGATCTGATAATATGAGAAGGAGCATTCCTCAGAGTTTCTGTGGGTGAAGCCATGGCTGGCAAAATATTTGTGGATATACACTGAAGAGGATTTGATCCAAAGGGACCCGTGCTGCTGTATCAGGGTCAAATATTGACCTTGTATCTTAAAATGTCTCTTTAAAGTTATGTCTAATTATCCCCAGCTGCTTTATGGAAGTGAGTGAAACAGCTTGAAAGCTTCAATTCCATTAAAGTAATCTCTGCTCCAGCTCTACTCGCAACAGCCAGCAGCGGCATTCCCCCTTTAAAAGTTGATGGTAACACTGCATTGGCAACAGTGTGAGGGCCTGTTGACTGCTTCCAAGAAGAGTAAACACCTTCATTTTTACATCACAGAAATAGAACTTCATGTTTTCAAAACCTTTGATCTGCAAATTTCCTACTCCCGCCACTCTGTCTTGGTTTYGGTATTTGAAAGATTTTTGTGGCAATGAAGACATTTCTTTGGGGCACTATGAGCTGCCGGGTTTTTCTTTTCTTTGATTATTTTTAGAAAGATAGAAAGCAAAGATCTTTTCAGTGAGCACGGCTGCCCTAGGCAGCCACTATTCACCGTGGAATCTGAGTAGCAGTTTTCTATTCAAACAGAAATCTGAGCACGTTGTGCAATTGCAGCAATGCAAGATGGACACAGAAGGATGGCATGGTGCTATTTCCTCCTGTCTGGTAGAGAAGGAAGCTTTGGGAAGGGCAGGTAAAGAGATAGGTATTGCCTCTATATTGGCAAGACATGCAGTTGAGAGTGAAAGTGCCACTGGATGATGAAAGGAAGAGTGTGTGTAATGGGGCATGGAAAAAGAGAAAGGATAAAAAGTCAGAGAAGAGATGTGCAGAGGTCTGGTGGGAGGTACGGACTAAGGCTTGCAGGGATTCAGTGCAAGACGCAAGCACTTTGCTGAGACCCTGGAGACTTGAGTGGAAGTCTGAACTTCAGTGAGCTGCTTTATTGCCTCTGGCAAGCCACTTCACCTACCCATGTCTCAGATTTTCACTCCATCTCTTTCAAATATGGCCTGTCAAATCATCATCAACAATGAATTGTCAAGAGATGGGAAAGGAAAGAAATGTGCTGGGATTTAAAGATGAGGACCCAGAGCCTGAGTCTAAGACACAAGGCGACATGATTGTGTGCAGTTCTAAGGAAATTTAGCTCCCTTCAGCTGGATGTTAAGCAAAAAGACCTAACGTCTTTATATTTTCATTTCTAAATATGAAGAAAATGCTGGTGAGGACAAGGAACATAATGTGTAGCATTTAGCTAGCAGAACAAAATTGTTGCCAGGTAGAGATAAATGTAGGACAACTGAATTACATCAAGCCCAGCTCTGTGTGTGTCCTTGGGGCAGGCAGACAAATATTTGGTCTTTGGCTGTTAAAGACAGACTGGAAGTTGGGAAACCCCTGCGCTGTGTGATGGAGTAGAGCACACCAAACAAGAATGCGTCTTTAATTACTGCTCAGGGAGCAACCCCCACCAATACTGCTTAGTGCATCTTTTTTGTTTTAATAATCAAAATCAGGTAGGCTGTGTCCTCATGGAGGTACTTGAGTTTATTTTCAATTCTTATGTATGTGCTGATGCACCTTATCCCAAAACAGTGGACTATGTTTACATAAGGTTGGCTTTGAATGCTGAATGCCATGTGAATGAAGCCCAGTGAAGAAGCGCTCCAGTGTGAGCCTCGAGTCCTGACCACTTTCTGCATTCAAACGGCCCTACAGAGAGTATCAGCACTCCAGTCCTTCATACTGGACCCATGTCCCCTGGAAGCCAGAGGTCAACGCTAAAACTCAAGTTTTAAGCAATTTTAGTGATTTTCAGAAAGGACCCCAATTCATTTGGAAATTACAAGCTGTCACGTAGACATAGTAGTAGTGTATTTCCTTTCAGAAAGAAAGTATCCACTATAAAAATTATCTAAGAGACAGTAAAAAGACTTCCATGTAACCTCAAGAACTCACTTGGTTGTCAACTACTGTCCAGACATCCAGATGCCAAGGTACAGTCTCTTTCTATTGTAAGAAGGGCTAATTTAACCTAGGCTTATAGCTGATGTTACAAAAGAAATCCAATAAGTTGTATACATCTTAATGCAGCAATGTCTCCTGAAGTAATCATTCCTTTCAGGRAAGCAAGAGCCATTGATTGGTGTGGGGGGAGAACTCTGGCTATTGAACATACCAAATCCACTCAGCATAGGTTAATTCTTTGTAACGCTATAGAGGTGAACTGAAATTACGGATGAGTGCAGCTCCTGAGTCATCTGATCCAAATTTAGGGGGTCTATGTGTCAGCTAGAGGTCTAAGCTTCCACTGCGGTCACTGGAGATCTAATTAATACTGTCAGTGGAGACCACAGTAGTTCAGCTAAGCAAATGTTGACATTTACTCTATAATGTTATGAAGTATTGACTAAATTTCCCTTGACTCTAATGGAAGCTTAGCCTAGCTCACGTACAGATATCTGTATTGCAGTCACCTAAATTTAGGTTTCTGTATCAACAGCTATACCTCCCTCTATAGGGCTTATTAGGTCAAACTCATCTGGACAGGTGTCTGGCCTTCTGTTCTGCATGCATCACTTCAGTGCAGAACTTCTCATATCTTCAAGACTGAACATTGAAGTGGCAGACCTCAAGAGAGAAGAAATCGGTCCAGAATATGCTTTATATAGATGAAATATATTTGAACTTTAAAACTCCTGAGAAAACAAATTAAATCTGTATTAAAGAATACCTTAATGCACCATCCAAAGAATGTTATCCTGAAATTGTCTTCTTTAAATAGTGGGGCTGATTCCCACCAACATTTATATAGAGGCTTAAGAAGTCTGAAGTGGGTCAAAGCCCATCGGAACATGCAGTCTTTTTTTCAAAAAGGACAGTTAGGAGATAGTCTGAATAGGAGAGAGTGATCCTTCCCCTTCTGAGCTTCCAGCAATCAGCAGCTTGGGCACTTCATGAACTGGAGAATGTGTTTGGATGACTTTGTTTCATGGCCTTASTGCATCTCTCCTCCCTGAAGTTGTTCAAGCCCTTTTGGAAGCTGTTCACACTTTTGACCCCCTACAACATGCATTTCTTCAGGAAGAGAAATTTTGTACCTACTGCTGTGGCAGCAAGCTTCACAATTTATATGTTTTGTGGGAAACAGACATTCCTTTGGATGCTTCGGAGGTGCCTCATAGTTCTAGTGTTAAAAAAAATAGTAAACAGTCATTCCCCAGTGACCTTCTCCATGCCTTTTGTGATTTTGTCTATCATGTTCTGTCTCTGCCAGGAAAAAATGTGGTTTATAATGAATTGCAAATGTTTGAAGAGACATTAGTGTAAATGAGAATCAGCTCCAGGAATCTGAGCAAGAGCTCACAGTAGGAAGACATCCCTAATGAGTATAAAATATCTGGGAATGAAATTATCTTCAGAGATCTAAAAGTGGATTTTTCCCCAACAAAGCCCTTCTGTTTGCTCAGACATTCTTAATACATGAGTTGTAGGTTCTGATGAAACAACAAAAAGGCACAGGATGACCAAAGTCTCTTTGTCCATTTATTTTAATTCTCACATGTTGTCCAACATGTGAAGTCATTACCCATTCACAAAAGCCCCTCAAGCCAAGTGCATTACTAATGGTATCTTCAGCTTTCATTTATCAGGAATGAAGAAATTGGAAATATTTGTAAATGGATATTGCAAACCGCTAATTTAGATAAAGCTTGTGTCTATATAGTTCACATTAACTTAAAGTAATTCAGTCAACACRGGATGTCATGCTTAATACAGTTTTAATACATCTGCAGTAATATATAAAACTCTAGTGTCCATTAACTTGCAATTCTAAAAAGAGAGTATATATTTCTTTCTTAATAGATTGAGAAAGGTCTACCTAGTTTATGTTGTTTTGGCAGATAAATGTGCTTTTCAGTGATAAAGTAAGAGAAAGCTACTCTATTTCTACGGTTTTATTATTCATATACTGCTTAATACAATCTGGGGAAATTAACTAAAAGTTTCRGATGAATTTTACATTTAATACTTCTAAAGTATTTAATAAATTTGCTGAGCAGTACTTATCAGAGGTAATTTCAACAGTCAACAGGAATACTGACAGAAAAATTAGATTGAGATTACTGAGACAAAGATTGGATGCAATAAATGATAAAATGATAAAAGAGCATAAAAAATTAGTGCCAGTAAATATAGCATGAATTGCAGAGAACTCCATTTCCTTTAAGACACAGATTTTTTATCATGCTTGAAGAGAAACTTAGCCTCTCAAATTTTGGGTGCTAATGTGAAAGCCCTGATTTTTCCTTACCACTCCCAGCACTGTGCATATGTTCAGTTTAACAGTGAATCACAGCTTTTCACTTAATCTTTTCTTTTGAGATACTCTGTATAATCCAACAAATTTTGTGTGCGATGGGGAAATGAACCATTACAAACAAATTAACTTGCTGAAGCACCTGCTTTTCTTACAGTTTTTCAAAATGCAACCTGGTCTGGAAAAAGCTCCTGGTTCTCCAGCATTTCATATATCCAATTAAAATGTTTAATTTTGCAGAGCATTAGTCAGTGCTGCTCTTTTGAGGAAATAGAAACTTTATGAATGATGCCTGCCTTCCCACTGTGAGGGATAAAATTAGACTAATGAAAGAAGATATGTATTAAACACTTCAGGCTGTTTAGAGAAATCTGAGATTTAGTAACACATATTAGAATGTTGTGGAAGAAGAGTTTTGCAAAGCAAGGTAGTTTGGAAGTTACATAGAAGAAATTGTGAAATGAAATTGGGTAAAAGCATTTTTTACTTTGCTGATAAGTAATTCACTAATTAAGAATAGGGCAGTTTTTATCCTGAGCTATGCCAAATAAAAAAAGATGGGGGAAAAAAACATGATAATAAATGTCTAGCTGTCTTTATTGGGGAAAAAATGAAATCAATTTAATTAAATGCTACATGCATCTCAGGAGCATGTTGATGAATCTCAGCGCTCTAAGCAACCGTAGCTGACGGAAGTATGGTACCAAGTGAAATGCTGGGAACGACACCACAGTAGCGCGGATATGTTAAGTACCGGTTCTGGAGGGGGCTGTGAGCACGTTGGGCTCGTGCAGCCGTCTGAGCGTGCGTGGGTGCACTGCGGGCGCACGGGCTCTGCCTGCTGCCTGCCGGAGCCTGTACGGGGGTCGGGTTGAAAAGCCAGGAGCCGCTCTCCTCCGGCACCTGGGAGCCCAGGCGGGGCACGGGGTGGCCCCGGTGCACCGGGTGGCGGGGGAACAGCAGAGCCCCTGGCCCCACTGCTGCCAGGAGACAGCCTGGGCACAGGGGCCGGCTGGGAAAACAGGCTYCTTACTAGCCACAGCAGCACAGGGAAAAAACAAACAAACAAACAAAAAACCAGTAAATACAGCCCAGCAAGGGAAGTTCGGAGAGCAGGCTAGCACTGTTTTCTGCTCTAGCCTTAATTCCCAGGCCTGCCAGCGTGCGGTCCTGATAGCACCTATTGAATACTGCAGTGCTGATTTGATTCCTGGGTCTAAACATAACCCATGAGCTGAGCACTGCTGACCACAGTGACATTCATTTTTCACAATGACAGCAATACGTGTGTGTATTACAAAACCTTGGGACAGCCCAAACTTAGCTGTTGGGAAGTTTCAGTTGTTTTCTTTGGAAGAAAGAGAGGAAGGGTTTCGTGTTGTTGTTGTTGTTTYGAATGTGCAAGTGATACTACTGGGAAACAAGACTGTGCCTCAGGAAAAAGAAATCACAAAGGGCACATTTATCATCCACTTCAAACCTGCTGTAAACGGTGTCCAGGTAATGTCTGTATCAATAGAGATCAAGCAGACAACTGTGCAAACACACTTGTGTGCCCCCTACAAATTCTTGTTTTCACCTGCAAGTCAGGAAATGCAAAAAAGTATAAATAAAAAATGCCAGCGTAAATATTGTTCCTAAATATTTCTCAGTTTATTTTATTTTTCTTGTGGAGCATGACTGGAAAGAGCAAGCACAGCAGAAGGAAGGGGGGAAGGGAGAAGGGGAAAGTACCTGCAGTTTTCAAAAGAAATATCAAGAACTTCTCCATAAGGCAGTTTTAAGCTGTAAGTGTCTTGGCAAATCTGTAATATGATTTTCCAAATGGTGAGCGAAATGTCATCCAATTTTAAATTTGTAATATTGCTTAAAGCTCCAGAAAGGAAATAATGTTTGTCTTTACTAGTGTTGATCCAATCTTGCACTCCTTTCCAGACTAAGCTCCTGCTGAKTTTAGTGTTCCAGGCCCAGTAATACACACTTGACTTATCAGTTTATTTACAGCCAGGATCAGCCATTGCCATTAGGTATCTAGGATACACGTATCGCACATGTACAGCACATACAGAACGCGTACTTGTAGACATGCTTTCATTGAATATGCTAATGTGAGGATCGTTATCCTACCTAAAGAAATGTATTTGAATTGCATACCTCTAAAGCTACCCTCCAAATACCAGATAAATACCTTCCCAAAATAGCATCACTCATTTTTCCCAGCAGGTGTCATTCATCAGGTATGAGGCTGCATCTAAACGTGTTAGTAATAATAATTCAGTAGGGTATGTGACTCCGACTCATTACCAGGCACCGGGGGCTAGTAAAGCCACTAGAGCAGTAAAGTCACTAGAGCAGCACAAAAATATTTAATCTTATAACAAATATTTAGTCCGACCACATGAATATTTTATAAGTATTGATCCTATAAGGTAAAGGCTCAGGAGAACCTGGCTTTTCTCCTTCAGCTTTCTGAATTATCTTGCTATTTGTTCTTCTCTGCGGTAATGTTTGTGGAGCYGGATCGTACCCTGCTCCTTTGAAATGCCCAAGAGAGCTGGTGTGAAAGCTGCCGCGTGCAGGTGGGAACGGTGGGCGCCCAGGCGTACCCACTCGCCGGCCCTTTTGTCACAATTAGCAGATTTCTCGGATAAGAAATGCCGCCAGGCGAAGGCTAATTAAGAGTCTGCTGGGAATCTCGTTGCACTTTTCTGCTTAATTTGTAATATTCACACTAGGCCTGGCAGAAAACCACTGAGGGGACAGGAGCGTTTCCAGTGACTCTGGATGGGACATYGAGAGTGAAAGGCCAGTYTGCACAGACAGMGAAAAGGACCCTTTTCGGGTTCCAYCAGACACCTGAGCCTCTTGAACCTTAATTAAATTTCACGGCACACTTGGCTCAGCCCTGCAGTAATTGTTCACTCTTTACTTGCATGTGCTGGCTGAACTGAAATGCTCTTCTAAGCAAGAAGTTAGAGGTGAATGCAGGATGTGATACCTTTCTGCTGGTGGCCCTGTGTATCTTACCTTATTTTAGGTGTCTGTTTAAATGTTTTCCTAGCCCTGCCTACTTTTCAGTGTCTTCTGACATCTTCAATGTAACCCGTTAAAGATTAATTTCATTAACAGTGCAGCAGCAGTAAATAATTACTTTTAAAAATACTATTATTATCATCTATTCTTGCTACAGAAGCATTTCCAGAGCAGGTTTACATCCAGGATGTGTATTCTACTTTGCAATACAGATAGGAAGAACCAGTACCTGCAGGTCCTGGGACCTTACAATTCTGACACTTGCCTTTTTTTTTTTTTTTTTTTTTTTTTTTTTTTTTTTTTTTTTTTTTTTTTTTTTTTTTTTTTTTTTTTTTTTATGGTTACAGAAACTTAGCACTGTCTAAGGTCTCCTCTTCCATACCTCTGTCCTCCAGGAATGAGACAGGCATGCCACCAGTCTTGGATTTCCTCAATTCTTAGAAAGGGTTTCTTGGAGCCAGCATCTGCAAGAGGATGGCCAATGGCCAAATGCTGTCCCACTGCAAGGAAACAGAGGCAAGACGAAAGCCAGCCAGACCCCTGCCTGGGGACGTTTGTGGCCTGTGGGGAAGTGGTGCAGAGGGTGAGGGCTGGGGTGGGACACTGTGCTGCCCTGCCAAAGGCCTGGAAAAACTGTTTGGAGTGGCAGAGATGAAGGCCCCTGGGCAGCTTCATCCAGTTCACCAGTGGGAGCGTGCTTGGGAAGAGAGGGGCAGTGGAAACAGCAGGTGCAGCTGTGTGTGCAGGTTCTTGCTTCATTTTCTCAGYCCCTTGTATTTGAAGTACGCTAAATGCGAGGGAAACCTGAGGCGATGCCAATGCTGCATGAGGGCAGGTGGCAGAACGGGCTCTGCCCCAAGCACCTGGTTGCCCGGCCCYGCCAGCTGGGAGATGTAAGGAGCTGGCTAGAGGAAGGGGCCACAAGAGTCTGGTCTGGCTGTGGGAATAGAAACACCTGCTTCTGCAACAGGGTTGCTCCTAAAGAAGCCTTTTCCCTTGCTCAAGCTCGCAGATCGCAGACCTAGAGAAGAAACTTTCTCAGGAAGTCACAAAAGCTTTTATCTCCCTCCATCCCCGGTTGGCATTGCAGGGAACACAATGAAGATCTCATCAGCTCTCCTGGTATTTCTAGGTCTTTTGGAAAGAGAGATAAATTCCCCAACAATCCCTCGAGAGTCAGAAAAAGAGTTTTCAGGCTTTGACCACGTCCTTGAGCAGGGAAAAAAAAAGTAGAGAAATGGCTGAAGAGTGTATGCATTGCCGAGGAGATGAGAGGAAAACGAAAAGAGGAACGGAGAGAGTCTGCCRAGGAGCAAATAGGGAGAGGCGAGGAGTGGACGGGACTGAAAGCGGAGAACAAAGGGAAGAAGATGCATTTGAAAGCGCAGGTGAAGGAGGGAGAGAGCCGCGGTGGGAGGGAAGAGGAACAGTACCTTCAGGGAGGCATTTAACAAAGCGGAGAGAAGGGGCGGCTTAGCAATGTACTAAATAGGCACGAAATGGGGACCAAGGAGCTAAAGAAAGGTGCGACGAGAGAGGGGAGACTTCCTCGCAGAGAAAGAGAGATGAGAGCAGGCTGATTCTGAAGGGAAAAAAAGATACTGGAATCTGAAGAACTACGTTAAATACACTACAAGCTTGACATACAAAAGAATAGACATAAACTGTAATAGAGAGCAAAAGAAAAYGAAATAGAAAAGGAAGCAGGCGGAACAAAAGGAAACAGGGCATGTAACACAGTTCTAAAATATTATTAAATGTCGAAGTTAGATTTTAGAAAAAAAGGTCTCTGAAATAACTGAGCTCATTCCTCTCTTCAGAACTCCGCWGTATGAAACAAAACATATGTACAGTCTGGCATTGCTGTTAATATCCCTTCCTTCAAATCCGCTTTTAATGGGTGCAGATAATAAAGCTGGTAACCGTTTAAGAGCAAATACCATTACAAATGATGACCTGTAATCCACTGTAAACTCTTACCCTCTGCTTACACAAACAGACCTGGGTGCTTGAAATAAGAAGAGACTTTTATTTGCTTTCTTTTCCAGTGGAGATGCTCATTCTTCTGGCCAAATTTTGGTTCCCAAAGGACAAATGGCTGAAACTCTGGGTTGCAGGGTTTATCTAGAAAGAAAATAGTTTCATTCATTCTCCAGTATTAGGAGGTGTGGTAGTCTGTTCTGTTAACTACCACYGAACGGCACAGGGAGGATTACTGAACAGTTTGGCAGAGGGTAATTTCTTTTTTTGAGAGATAAGGTGGACTGAAAGATTTCTTCTCTGTCAACACAGCCTCCAGCCAGCTTCCTGGAAGGCTCCTTATTTCTACTTACCTGCTCCGTGCAGGAGGCTGCACAGCGCTGTACAGAGATAGGAATGAGCCAAGCTCTTCAAACCACTCAGTGCTAACTTACCAGGCATATACCTGGGTCCTGTGGGTGCAGAGGGTATGACTTACACACACACACACACACACACACACACACACAAACATTTCCACGCAATGAGCAAGTGCAGGTGACAGTGATAGTCCTGGTGAGAAGGGACTGCAGAGCTTTTGCTTCTGCGAAGGAGAAAGTCGCCCACCCCAAAAGGAGAAGTCGAGGCCACAGTCCAAGCTGCCTGGTCCACGTGGAAACAACGTCCTGGGAAAACAGCCTGTGTCACTGCTACCGAACTCCATGACTGCCACGGGGCTGGCAGTCAGCTGCACAACTGAGCTCTTCAAACTCATGTTAGCGCAAAGAAAATGTAGGGCAAAATGTAGCATGCCTTTATGCAGGTCATGTGTTTTTTAATCAGTGTTATTCCTCTCAAGCTCCCGAACTGCTGTAGCTCCTTATGCAGTAACCAACTGTACGATCGCATTGCTTGGCAACATTGTCCTTCTAGAATTAACACTTTTATAGTCACTCCAGCCTCTTTCCTGCTCCTGTTCCTCCATTTAAAATAATCATCTGCTTCCAGTTTCCCCATTTCTCATCAGTACAGCARGCACACGACCTTTCTGCCCTTCACCACAAGTGCCACCCAGAAGGCCCCAATTAAAGGTCTAATTTTAATGTCGTTTTAACCATCATTGCACTGGTGAGATGATGGCAAGAGATTGAAACAAGGATGGACAAAAGACTTACCAACCCACAAGAAAAACTAACGATGAATCATTGTTTGAAGGGTGAGTCACGCCTGAGTGCATGCATATGTCAAGCATGAGACTGGCATAGCCTCACTTGATTAACCCAAATGTGCTCTGCTTAAGTCTGCTCTTACAGCAATGCTTTTAAGGGAACAGTAATGCCAGCTATTTGTACAGTGATTTTATGGCCTATCTCTGTTCATACAGGCATTCTGACAGACACCAGCGCAGAAGAAATGGCTGGAAGGGACATCCAGTATCATTTCCTGTCCCAGCAGACGGTCAGCTCCACCTTAGTCCTTCTTAATGGCAGTTTGTATGGACCGTTATTAAAAACYGCTGGAGATGGAGATTCACATCAGCMCCATCCCTCTCTGCCATGGTAAGAWCCAGGCTCCTTGCAAACATCACTGGATTTACGACAAGGGCTGCTACCCTTGTTTTGCAGGAGCAATTTCATGACCACGCACAGACATGCTGCTGCTGCTGAACGCAGCCATCCTGCTTTCACCAGCCGCGCGCTCTCCTTGGGCCTCCTCGCCAGCGACACGCAGCTGCCCAGTGAGTCGGACGTGCTTCTGAGCAGGGCTCCATGCTGGCCACCTGAGCCGGCAGCGCAGGGGAAGGGGCAGGCATGCCCGGCCCTGCCAGCAGCAGCAGAGCAGGCTTTGGTCAGCTCAAAGYGATGGTGAAGCAGAGCCTCAGGTGGTCACCTGTCATGGAGTATCTCCAGCTGCAGTTTGACAAACACTTTCAACCCAGGCGAGCTGGCAGAGRTGCTGAATGAAGCGATGGTGGGACTGCAGCTGCAGCTGGCTGGGCTGCCCAGCTTACCCAAAGATTAGCCATCCCCTTCAGGCACAGTTATGCTCCACATCACGGAGTGAGACTGATCTCCTGGTAGCAGCACTGACGTTAGCAGCGCTACCTTAGCTTACAGCCATGAGAAGTGAGCTGAGGACCCTGCTCTGTCCATGCATTTGTATGGTACTGCAACTAGTCACCATCGGTGCATTTACATTTGCACTGGTGCAATATTCATATAGCTCAACTGTCCAATAGATCACAGACACCACCAAAGCTCTGCAGATATTTCTTCTGACTGCTTCCAGAAAAAAAAAAAAAAGGATAACTTCTGCCTGTTAGATTTATTTTGATGTATTTGCTGGATGGCAGGAGGAAAGGAGATCAGCTAAGTGACAGCAGAAACTGTAGCAGCTTCCCATGATAGTCACATAGAGTCTCCTATCAAATAATATTTATTCATTTATTAGACAGAAAGGTACTTGTATATCAATAGTTAAAGGTCCTGTTTTTTTTCCTGCATAGATACAGAATGGTTTGAGTTTGGGTTTTGTGTGCTGCTGGGGGGACATAACTGATCTAGAAAGGGATCTAAGGCTGGTAAACACACCAAAATTTGCTAGATGGCCAGGTGGTCTGCAGAAGCTGAGCTCAGATCCCCTGGTTCCTAGTCAAGTGCTGAGCTGCAAGAACACAGCTAATACTGTGTAACTCTTGCAAGCATCCAGCCACTGGCGAACAGCTGCCTAGCAATCTCTTTATGAGATTTATTTCTCTCTTATGGTTTTGTCAAGGAAACAGTAGTTGTTGATAACATTTGGAAATGCAGAGGTGCTGTTTAATACTCAGGACAGCAAAGAAGCCCAAAATCCCCTGTAAAAAAAAAAGCTTGTACGATCATTTGACTTTTTTGTCATTTTACAAATCATGTGTGTCCAAGTTTATTGTTTAGGGAATATTTATTTGTAAACAATATCAGGCATTAGCAAAACTTTGTGCTTTATTTTCTGCAGACAATTCTATTTCAACTGATATTTCACAGAGCATTCAGATGGTACACCATAACAACATCACTCATCCTCCTGCAGGCAAAACTCTGCCTTGTTTTGACAGTCATTCTTGATGTTTTTTTCCTTTTGCAAAAAAACCTACCCAAGATGAGACTTGGGACAGCTGTGGGGGCCAAAACTGGAATGCACATGGCAGGCCCGAAATTGATGAGGCTTCTGTGCTCTTCCTCCTTCCAAGGAGAATAGGGTCATCTTTGACATCCCACCCAAAGGGAGGAGCTGGACTGCCAATGCCAAGGTTTCACTAAAATCTAAACACTTCTGTTTTTCTCAAAATGAAAGCACTGCCCACAGGCCCAAGCCTGTAGGAAGACCAATCCTGACAGATGAGTATGGTTGTGGTAAGCTACAGCACTTTGTTTGTTGGTTCCTTTTGGGAGGGAGAAAGGCAAATTGGGAAAATAATGCTTGAAAATTGATTCCAGGTTATCAGAAGCAGCTCAGTCTTCCTCACCTGTGCAATTCCAGATTTGCCATGCAAGTAGCAGCTAAAGGCATAATTCCATGCAGAATTTTACAACAAAAAATTTGCCTTAGTTTTGGCTTACCTCCACAAAAACACCCCTATGCAAGCATTCCTACAGGCATCACAAACAGTACACAGCTTAATGCCATTTTAAATTAGCTCTTTCATTCTGCACAGCACAGCACAGTGTTACTGGCAGAAACAGCTAAATGTAAAAGCAAATCAAATTAGCAGAGCCACATTTTGAGCTGCAGATTTACCCTCTCCATTGTGGTAGTCATATAAGAGCTGCTCAGCTCCTCTAGGTGGAAAGATGGGATTTGGCACTACAGTGCTCCAGTTATTCTCAGTAAGAGCAAAAGGCTATAGGCAGCTTATGCCAGAGCTAGCACAGAGCATGCCCTGAAGTAAGGAAGCTGCGTTTTGTTTCTTTTCTGTGATTGCTAACCCTTGCTATGCGTCATTCCTTGTTGCTTGTATTTCTGTTTGCAGTGATGCTGTTGCATTTGGGCAACTCCAYCGATTTGTGTGTGCGGCATGGACCAACTGGCCAAACCCAGCTACTGCAAAAGTTCATAGCAAATTTTTAACCCCATCAGAAACACCCCAGAGCCTTAATATCACAGGTTAGGCATTACAGTGCCTCAAGTGCACTTTTTCCTCTTGAAAGCCTTTGAGTCTCGAGTAAGAAAACAATCTGTAGGCACCTCCTAAGGACACTAGTCTGCAGATCAGATAGCCCCAAATCTGACAGAACTGTGTCAGTTCAGCTGAGGGAACAGTCTGCGCTTAGTAAGCTCACAGCGGGAGAAGGAAGGGGTTGCGGCAGGTCACCGTTTTCATACATAGGCAGGGACTTCTGCAGGAGCCTGAATCTCAGTGGCATTCAGCTTGTGCTTCCGATTCCTGGGTTAATTTCCCCAGCCGGGGAGCCCAGAATTCAGCTGGAGTTGTGCGGGAACGCAGACATGCCTGCACGCTGCTCGCTGCCAGCCAGAGCAAACAAGCGGAGGAGGAAGGAGGAATTACCCTAGTGATCCCTCCTGTGATTCCCCGGCAGCTGCAGTCCTTATCTGACCCCGACAGGGAGAGACTGTGAGAGTTATACTGGATTACAAATCCCAGCTGCTCTTAATCCCAAGGTGGCCAYGACTGCAGAGCCAATAGTGCTCTGGGAAACGCCTGCTTTCACGGTTTCATTGGACACGAGGCGTAATTTATACGGTCGTCTCAAGTTCCCCTTGCCTTTCTTTTAGCCTTACAAATCCTTGCCATGTTGTTGCATGGCAATAATACCATTGCTGTTAAACTCGAGACTATTTGACCATTCAGTTGATATGTTTTTAAATTTGACAAGCTGGTGAGGACTGTCCTGGGGAGTCCTACAGCTCAGGAGGGCAGGGAGTTGTTGGGTGGCCAAATGCTGTTGTGTTTGGGAATCAATGGTTYTTGCCTCTTCTCCTTCCTTCAAAAGTTCTTGCTTCACCTCTTGCTACAAACTGGTATAGAAGGAGAGTTGGGGCATCCTTGGCACAGCCAGCCTGTCCAGACATCAGTGATTTCTGCTGATGGAGAGAGTGTCTCAAATAGCAGCACAATTGCACTGAAGTGAATTTCCTCGTGGTAGTTGGGCCCTCACAATTTTTTCTCTTTGGTCTACCTGGGAATTTGTATTTTTTGTCCACAACATGTCTTTTCTTCTCTTGGGGAAAAACAAATCTATYTTTTTTTACCATTTTTGGAATGTTTATTTTCTATATTTGATCTTCAAGGAAGAAATATTTATGCCATCTACATCACTTCTCACACAATAGCCAAGTCTCCACTCACATCATTAGAAAGGTGTCTGGAAAGCTGATCCCGGCTTCCAGGACCGATTAAGCTGGTTTTGGAGATACCGGCTCAGGGCCACACACCCCARGCGAGCATCTGAGCCCAGCTGCCAGGCCCTCCCTCACTAGCTCGCCCTCCTTCCCGATCCCACTTGCCTCCTTGGGTCACGGCTTCAGGTTCCAGCATTTGTGGTTTTTCCTGGGCTGCTGGAAAGTCTGGGGCTGCCTCTGGTAGAAGACTCCAGTCTGAGCTCTTAATGCTGAGGAGGGAACTGGAGAAGGGAATTGAACACTGTTAGCCACCAGGATTTTGCGCAGAAGCTGGGCTTTGCTCTTCCTCCTGCAGAAGTCCCCTACCCTTCGGAGGAGCAGTGTCCCTCAGGGCTGTCCTGTGCTCCTCTCACTAGGTTTTGGCATTGCTTGGACCTCGCCGGCTGCACACAGTCACCTGCATCCTCCGTGGGGGAACAGGAAATTAAGGGCAAGTCAGTGGCCAAACTCTCATCAGCTTCTTAGGGACCTAATTTTTCCTTTGATATACTGGTATCTTTTGTGTATGCTTCTTTTCGTTTTTCTCCCCTCCCCCCCCTTTTTTTAGCTAGGAGAGTTATCTGTCTTTCACTTAAGTAACACCGATGACCTGATTATATTATTTTAAAAAGTTGATCATATTATTTAAAAAAATCACCGAATGCTATGAGGAACGGTCAAGTCTAAGCATGAAATGAACATTACGTATTTTTTCCTTTTTAACATAAACGCCTTAATCTAGAGATGTGGAACTTATTACGACATTAAGTAAGTGAAAAGCCCGTTGTCATCCTGCCCTTTTGTCTCCTGCAAACGCTACTGGCTGCATCTCACACTCAGCACTGCAATACAGGTTTGCTAGAAAGGAGCGGTCAAGTTTTCAGCGATGAGATTTGCTTTCCTTTCCTTAAGAAAGGCGTCATGCAGAGCACGTCTGCGCGTGACTAGGGATATAGCTGTACAATGCAGCATTTAAGCACATGCTCATCTTTAGGGCTTAATGTCGGACGGAGATGAACAAAGTCACGTGGTTTTGCTGAGTCAGGGCCTCGGTTATCCATTACACACTTTGTGCCTTCGCTTATCTAAGTCGTGCTAGCCCTTAATGACTGATCGAAATCTGCGGGTAATAAAYGGGTTTACACCGCTAAAAATATGACATCAGGAGTTACCAACAGCAATCCAGCCAGCGCGCYCTTGCTGCGAGCAGGGCAGAGCCACGCGCCGGCTGCCCGAGGCAAGGAGCGCTGGCTCGGGGCCCGTGCGAAGCTGAGGTGCCCCTCCGGGGAGCAGCGGGCGGGCGGGCGCTTGGCACAGCACGCCAAAAGCGGCTCCCGCTGACACGTGCTGGTGCCGCCTTACGCGCTAACACCTCTTAATTACCAGCCACGGGGAGCAAACAAGTTTCTTCCTTTCCGAAGGTCCTGTGGACACCGCGTCTTGCTCAACCAGCGGGAATCGGCCACAGAGTTTAAGGAATCTGAGGATCTTGATGCCGGTGATGGAAACTCCTACACAAAATCCTGTTTGATGCCCACAGCACAGCAGCAACTCTGATTTTCTAATATTTTCAGTTAAATAAGATCAGACCCTGCTTTGGTTAATATACTGGATGTTTCAAACTTATTATTTTTGATCTGTGTTTGTGTTACGGGGGAAGTAGCCAACTCCAGATGACAGGACAGATGGAGTTTTACAGTGCATAGAAAAAATGGGTTCTGATAATAAGTCATATGGTACACTTGCACATTCTTCTACACAGTTAAGATATTTCCTTTAACAATTAGCAAAAATGGAAGAGAACTGGCACTACAGCATTTTGGCTTAGCTGTAATAAAACTGCTGGACTGAGGCGGTAGAAGTTGACAATTCTTCCCACAGGACTCTACTCAGAAAAGTAAATTTGAGGAAACACTGTGAACTCACTGGGACAGGCAGCAACAGAAATTGCTCCTCTGCCTGGGTTGGGAACACCTCTTCTGACAAAGCAGGCCGCTCTGGCTCTCTGATGCTGGTGGCTGCTCTCTCTGCACAATACTCAGAACCAGTGTGCTGAATTTCCTAACCCAAACCTCTCCAAGGATATGACGTGGGAAAGAAGATCAACATGAATTCCTTGTCCCTGCATCACGTTTGAGCAGCAAAGGCGTCCCCTCACATCACAGCCTTCCAATCGTTCCCGAATCTGTAGGCAGCACCAGGCAGGAGAGAGGAAATAGTCAGCCCTTAGAATGAAGGAATCACTCATTCCAGCACCGAGGGCTGTGAAGCCCTGGTTTGCTCAGGCTCAGATCGAGCTAACAGCTAAAACTGTTTGCAAAGTTTGCCTAAAGGACTGGAAAATGCATTGAAGGTGGGTTTGCAGCCTCATTCGTTGCAGGTCTGGCAAGCACCGCTCTATGCCACAAGCCAAACCACACTCATTCTGTAAATCTGCACCGTCTCTTTTCAAGGAAGTTATTTCCTCAGTGATTATTATGACCTGGGAATTCCATCTGTACTTGCAAAAAAAAAAAAATAAAATAAAWAAAAAAAAAAAAAAGGAAAAGGAAAAGGAAAAGGAAAAGGAAAAGGAAAAGGAAAAGGAAAAGGAAAAGGAAAAGGAAAAGGAAAAGGAAAAAGATGACGACGACGACAACTAACACAAAGAGAAAAGTTTATTGAAATGCTTTTCATTTTACCAACTTCAGTAATTTTCCAGAAAGAGAAGTTGCCCCCTCCATACTCTCTGATCTAACATTTTTCTGTAATAATTCTATCATCTGAGGTGTGATATTGCAGCCACTGAAGTCAATGGACATTTCATTATTTAGTGATGGGCAAGTCGGGTCAGATCCTGAAACTGAAATCATGTCACTAGAATCCTAATTGCAAATGCTCTCATTGACAAGATGAAGCGCCAGCAGCAATCAGGTACTTCAGTTAAATGCCGCACTACACGTTTTGCGCTCCAGCCAGCCGCTGCAGAATTAGCAGAACTGCTACCTGCCGTCAGGTCACGTTAACACGCAGCACAGCAAGCCAAAGACACCTCTTCCCCTCTGCTCCATCCTCACTGAGGTTTGCTGGAACTGTCCATTAAGTCACCGGCCCTGGAAGTGCCAGCCTCTTCCTCGGGAGCATTTGCAAGACGAGAAGTGGAAATCCCGGACTAGCCCGTTCTGTGGACTCTTTACTCTGGGTGTTAGCACAGCCTCTTGCCCCTGAATAGCAGCCACTGCATGTAGAGATCCCAGGCAGTGAAGTCTGCTGTCCAATGCTAATACTTCCGATCGCCCAGAGATAAAGCTGCTCTGTCTCTTGGCAATATACTTTCAGCCTCATGATGGCTGCAGCCGCAGAAACCTTTTCCTGGGAGCAGCTCCCACAACACACCGCTCAGAGCCCTGCCAGGTGCTATGCTGATTACTCCGTTGACAGGCTGGGAGTGCTCAAGCGGGGAAGTCAGGGGCTCTCAGCTGCTCAGAGACCTTCAGCATCATGAAGGTCTAAGCCCTCTGCTCTTTCCAATAAGCTCATAACTAAGCAGCGTTGAAGCACATCATTTTCTTACTGTTTCAGCTAATATTTAAGGCTTCATCATTCCCTGTGATTGCACCAGGTTAGGTTAAAATCCCCCCCCTTTCCTCCCTATCACTCTTGCATAATGTAACAGATTTTTAGTGTTATCAAGCAGCAGCACCCCAATAACAGTGARTGGGGAATGATCCCACAGATGCATCTGCCAGTCTGAGTTGTAGATGGGCTGGTAAACTACACAGTAGCCTGCTGAGAAGGAAAGCCAGGGAGCCGCGGAGAGAGAACAGCTCCCACAGYTCCTTTCCTGAGATGCTCCTTGCAATGGTTCAGTCCTGTGCCAGCCTTTTGTTTTGGCAATTGTAGCATAACTTAGTCCTAAAAATAATGCTCATACTTATATTTGAAAATTGTCTTAGCTAATAAYCTGTGCTCAAGCGAGGAATGAAGCAGCTCTTACAATGTACTCTTCTGTCGGGCTGAATACGGAATTGAAGGTAATCAACTGCTTGGCCTCACATGACCTCAGCTGACTGCAATGTGGAAGTTGCAAAGCTCTGGGGAAAAAATAAAAGCATCTAAAACTTTCCCTGAATTTTCCATTTAATATTTGCTGAAAGAATCTTCTCTCTTTATTCTCATCATTTTAAAAATACAGCTTTTCTTGCCAGCAAGGATCTTAATTATGATAATTTTGAGCTAAGGCATTCAAAATCAGACAGGAAAACTTTATGAGCTAAAGGCTGAGGGCAGAGATCCTGTTCAGCTGCTTATGGGTAAGTTATTTGTGCTTCCCACTCTTTATCAAGGAGTTCTATGAGTAATTCTAGTAAATTATTGATATCTAGTTTCCCATGGCCTTGACTGATTGCCTTATCTAACTGAATAATACTCAAACTTCCTGTCATCTCTGTGTATGTCTGTTTTGGTGCTAAAGTTGAAGTGATTATATTTGCTTGTAGAAATTTTAGGGCAAGGTCAAATTTTGTTAGGTGGCCATCCGAAACTGAGACGCAGGCAAGATCTGTTGGTTTCTTTTCTGATCATTATCTAGCTTTTTAAACAGCTGCAAATATTTTGTCTGACTGTAAGTATTTTTAATTTACTTCGTACTATAATTGAGTTTGACATTTATTTTCATGTATTTATCACTATAGGTAATTATCCTGCAGCACCACAAACACCTGAGGAAGAATGAAACTGAAGATGGACCCTATGTTTTATGACTGCTTCTGTTGAAAGTGTGTGAAATCTGTACATTATTGTCAGCTCGTATGTAAAAATGACAGAGGATCAGGCTAGTGGTAAACTGAACCCAAAGCGGAAGCACAAGCCACCAAAAAATGGACAACTATGGAATGACCTGCCAAAGGGGAATCATTTCTTTAACTCTAGGGCATGGATGTTTATCTTGCATGGAAAAATTTGAGGATTTCTGTTCCTTGAATAGTTTACCACATCTTATTTTATTGCAGGCATTCACATTGTCTATATGTGCTTTAATTTTCTTTTTAAATAGGCATGCTTATATTTTCTGCTTTTTTTTATATCCTGCTAGGCTCCTAGCACCTGCCATAGTCCATGGTCCTGGGCTCCATGAGCTAGCTGTGAAYTGCATGACCAGGATGCCTCCCTTCTGACAGGGAAAGCTCTACCCAAATACTTCTGCCTCAGCAGACCTTGTCTCCCTGGCAGCACTTCTATAACTTTATGACACAGTCTTGCATCAGCTGAACTTTGACAGTGTTTTGTTGCTTGCAAAAGAGTTCTTAGGAAGTTGTAAACCAAMAGGAAGATAACTCATATGCGGAAAGCAAACAAAACCCAAATTATAGTTTGATCCTAAGTCCTTTATTCAGGGATGAATCAAAGGGTTTAAAACAAGAAAAAAAGCAGCTCCTGAAACTTTGTCTTGTATCAGAGGTCTTTCCAGGTTTCAGCAAGCTCTGAGGGGAAATGGCATGCCGGTACCCCAGGACTGTCATTCCTGGATAGCTGACAGGTGTGCCTACCCCACCACATCCAAACTCACACCCTGCACGCAAGCGTACTCTTGCAGAACTCCGTAGAGCAGATCTGCCCACCATACGGTTTCCAGATTTCTTCCTATGGAATCATTTTTTTCCCTAGAAAGTACAAACTTAAAGAATTCCAATAATCTCTGTTGTGCTGGGAGCATGATGGCTAATTTGCTCAAGTTTCACTGTAGTTTCTCTAGTTGTCCTACTGCAAAATTTAGAAAGGTTCTGGAGACTCTTCCTAACGTTGGTTGCTGAAGAAGTGAGGGTCAGGTATTTGAAGCCAACTTGAAACAACTTGGCACCACAGGAACCATGCTATTTTATAATTTTCTCCTCCTATTTAGCGGGCAGAATTGTTAGTAATGAGTGAACAGTAACGAGTGGTTCTCTTAGCTAATTTGTATTGAATGAGTAAGTTGTTTAACTAGCCAGGTATAGGTTTGTAAAATGCTAATTGAAAAGTAGTATACAATGTCCAGTCCCAATAACCACATCTCTTACAGTGAAGCCTCTGCCTACATCCAGCCTTGAGCATTTTCCACTGTACTAAATGTTTCATCCTATAAATAAAGTTGTAGTGGATGAAACAGAACTAAAGGTGCATGAGTTTTGCTGTAGTACTGAGGGGAATATCAACAGGGTAATAAAAGGTCAAGATATTAATTTATATTGTACTTCCTTGACACTGGTATGCATACAAATATAAACATAGGAAAATCATCTCTGTGTCCTCTGTCTGACAATGATAATATGGTAGTAATTGACTTTTCACTGTTGTTTAGTCATGAGCACAAAAGTGGACATACTTCGAGAAGCAAGGTTATCATCAGCTGTAGCTCCATCAAGAAGTTCTGCTAGGTGTTTTCTACCTTAATTCAGCTCTGGAGCCTAATTCTCTCTGCAATTAGTAATTAAGGTGCATATTGAAAAAAGCATAGAGGAGGCAAATTGACATGAAATTAATGTATATCATTCATACCAAGTTCCTTGAAACCTACTATTTCTGTTTTCTTTTTTCATAAAATGGACAAGCGAGTGTACTTTAAAGAAAATTACTCCTTGGCAACAGTGACCCAAGAGGTCTGCAACTCTGTATAGCAAGCAGTCTTGACAGCTTAATTACTTGTTATAAGAACAGGTCTGAAACATTTAATCTGTAGAGCGTGTTATGATTTCAGCCGAGAAATTTCACCTTCAATATTCCTGAGGACTGAACTAAAGTGAGAGGTGGGCAACTGCAAGCCCTCATTAGTATCCACACTGTGGTTTAATCCTTGTTAGAGGAGAATAACAAATGTAGAAGGGTTCATTTTTCCCCTCACATGGGAAATACGATTCAAGAGTGTATTTTTTAGTCTGCTCAGAAGCATGCAAAAGTAATGTTCATTAATGTTAAGGAAGATACAGATGCTGTGCGAGAAAAGGAGATAGAGATGGTTATTGATTCTGGCAGAAGATTTCAGGAGTTCTGTTTGAAGTCTGACAACAGGAATCTGTGCCCAGATTTATGCCAGGCTTTAACCTGTGACAATTAAGTCAAGGGATAATGAAGGAAGATTGGACTATCTTTACTCATGGTTGAATTAATGATTTTCAAGTGGTAGGGAACACTTACCTCTCTGGCTGATGGTTAAAGTACTTTTGTTCCATCAAGCAGTGACTGTAAACCTGGATTTAAAGCTCTGAAAATGCTCATAATTCTTCTTTCCTGTAGCTTCACTGTTACTTCTAGGGAGTGACAAGAGTACGCTTTGTTAATGCTACTGGGATGTCTATTAATGAACCCAAGAATGCATGGAAGAGAGACAAGCACCTGTTATAACCTATTGGCAAATAGGACCTCGCAGGCCAGAAGGTGTAGCCAGCCCCAGAAGATGCCATCTTTTGCAGCAGAGAGGACACTGGCGTAGGGAGGTGAGCGGCACAATTTCAACTCCTTCCACCCAGGCACTGGCTCGCTCCTTACCCTGCCRCACCAGCACACACTGAGTCCCGCTCCTGCCCAAAGCTACCCTTGGTCAGCAACTGCACATCAGCTGCACACTTGCATTTCTCCAGTGGCTGAGCCACACTCATGTGACCTGTTATAAAACCATGTTATTGTCTGGCTTAAAAACGACATAGTTTGAAAATGCCCCAGAGGAGCTCAAAATTCTTCTTCTGGAGAACTCTTCAGATAAGAGTTACAACATTCATATTTAAAAATCGTGCAGTTTAATAAAAAGAARTGACTGTTTTCTTCAGCTACAGCCGGATAACATATTGCCGGAGGTATAAAAATAATAGTAATTTGGAGATTATGAAATATTTGTCCTCAATTTTTTACTTTGAACATTTCATCATATCCCAAGGCCTTTTATATGTCCCCCAGGCAATATTTACTTATTATTACAGTCAGCATTTAGAATGTAGGATATGACAGTTAATATTTATATTGGTGGCACAGTAAAAAATATACCATTTTATTCCTTCTTTGACCAGAAATCTTTATCTAAAACAGAGCAGGATCCTAGAAATTCCTTAGCAGGAGTTGAATTTGCCTGCAGCCAGGCATTTTTTCCCCATTTTACTGCAGCTGCAAGGAAAAATATGCTTATTTTTCATAAATCCTCCTAACTATGGAAGAAACCCAACACATTCTGCTCTGTATATAGAACGAAAAGATACGTAAACTTGGAAAAGAAAGAGTTGCCTTACCTCAAGACGAATTGTTAGCGGGGGAGGGAGACACATACCACTGCAGAATTTTAAGTTCCAAATTTGGAAATGCATTAAACTTTATTAAGTTGCCAACATATTTTATATGTTTCACTCCAATCATACCCTGTCTAGGCAGGATACATCTGTTGTAACTCCGGCATCTGAAAGTTAAACATCTAAGTTTGACTTCGTCACCCCAAACTCCTTTTATAGTCAAAGGATAGAAACAGGCACCTGCAGAGGGCAGTTCATCTTATCCTCAGATTGGTGTCTATCATAAGGTCAGATGGATTGCCCTGGGGGAGTGTCTGTGTCTTTCCACAGCTAACAAAAAACCCAGAGTGACTAGCTCAGCCTTAGATCTTTCAGACATCTGAAGGTAAGTGTGATGAGTCTGTGCTTGCGTAGAAGTATCTCCGTAATACTGTTGATGGCAGAACGCTTACGTTCATTTGTGAAATGACGAATTTCAGATTGATTTGCATTGAAAGGATGAGACATGTGACRTGCACCGGATGTATACAAGTGACTTCTCTTGCCAAATCTACGGTTTGATATTTGCTTGGGTCTCTGTGGGACTTCAAACAAACTGAGGAATGCCAAACTTCTTGAGGTTTGATTAGTTTCAGCAGTG
Organism: Rhea americana; assembly: GCF_003343005.1. Taxonomy (NCBI): domain Eukaryota; kingdom Metazoa; phylum Chordata; class Aves; order Rheiformes; family Rheidae; genus Rhea; species Rhea americana. The sequence goes on along the minus strand of NW_028186867.1, from coordinate 11,161,358 downwards.
CAAAGCCATTATGGTGATGCTGCAGACCTGTTTTGAGAAGAAACCAAGGCAAAATTACTCTGTTCACTTTGTTAATTAGTTAAGCCTATCCGGCAAGGTAGATTGCCTACCTTTTTTTATGCAATTCAGTTACAGTGAAAGATCAAGACAAAAAGGGACAGAGAGTTAACCTGAAAAAGCAATTTTCATGGTGTGTGCAGTCATTTCAAGTACATACTTTTAAGTCACATAACATTTTTTAATTTTTTCAGGATTCACATGGTATCTTAAGTTGTATGTGGCATGTTATGATGCTTTCACTGATACTTGCCTTATGCCCTGTCAGAATTCCAAATCATTGCCCCAGTAACAGGAAAGATAAATGCTTACAACATTATTTCCTGCTAACTTAATAGCATTATTCAATCCTACTGCACTTTTCTGCTTTGAGATTGTCTGCTAGCTTTTTTGTTTTCAGGTGCCTCTTGACTGTTTGGTAGTATGAGATAGCCACCTGAATTATACCTCGGGAAGAATCTCTATCGTGCTCTCTCCTAGTATAAGAGGCTTTATACACCCTTGTCACCCTTCCCCAGTGCTGGCTGAGCCTTGCAAGTGAATCAGACTCTATACTGGTCAGTAGCCATCCTAGTCTAACAAGAAGCTTGCCGGTATCCCAACAAAATTAACTACCGTTTGTGTCTGGTCTCAGTCAGGAGCCCGTAGCAAGCTGCATACAGGCAGCCTGTTCAGACATTTGCATCACACGCAGCTTGCTGTAGAATGAAAGGGCCAGAAAAAYTCCACGTAGCCATCCAGGAGAAAGGAACTGCTGAAGCAGAGCTGTGTCTAGCCACTTAAGTGCAGGAGGTGATTCTCAACTAGCAGAGAGACATTTCTGTATCTAAGAATAATAAAACTGTTACTTAAGAGAGTGGCCAGGCTGCCTTCTGGTAAAATAATGAGCTACAAAATAAAAGATTAAACCTACCTGGACCCCTAGATGTCCTAGCAATGTCTGGATATACAAGATCCCTAGCAATGTCTGGATATACAAGCTAATGTGATCATGACAGAGAGGTGACTTGATCATGAGGGAGAGGTGGTTTGAGGTGAAGAAGGTGAAGGGTGGCTCCTGAAGTTGCTCTCTGATGGGGCTCCCAGAGAAACCCTGTCCCCTGAGGGAGCTCCCTCAGTGGCCTCCAAGCAGATGTACCTCAAGGGTGTCAGGAGCAATGCCTAGAGGCCTGGTTGGAGCTCGCTTAGAGGGAAACAGTAGGGAGGTCTTCGCAATACAGATATGTACCACCTTCTTTCATTTCTTCCACTGCGTCTTCTCTATACATCTGTAACTGTGTTGCTTATTTTGGATGTTATGAATAAATGTCTGTATTTGCAATTTACCTTCACCTGACTTAAATGTGATTTAAAGTAACTGGATAACAAGAAGTCATTCTTTACTCAAGGTCATCATGAATCTGTGAACCAGGCTCTGGTCTGGATGACGGATCACTCCTATCTTTTACCCTACCTTCTCAAATGATGACTGTCTATCTGTATGTCGGTTCAAACTGTGGCGATGACTCATGTTGTAATCAATATGATGTCCCAGGATGGAATTTCAGTCTTCTGCTTTTGATTTTTTTATAAACTTAGGAAATTAAATAACACTATAACCACTGTACAAAAAGGGTATTAGTAAGGTTCTGAGTCAAACCAAAAATTATTACCAGAATTAGGRTATCTTGTGCAAACTTAATTTAGATCCTTTATAAGCATGTGTGGCAATAAAGTTTTTAATTATGCTTACTTTCTCAGAATCCTACTTGGCTCAGTACATGTGTTTAACCCACTCCAGTGATGAGTCAGGGCTGTGCAGGAAAAGACCTCCACCTCGTTTACTGGAAGGTGTATGATGAGGAAGGCTGTCATGACTGAGACAGCTACATACTGCCTGGGAAATGGATTCTGTCCCTGCCTCCTGATGAAAGCCTGATGAAAGCTAAAGCAGTCAAACTCTGGCCGGTCACTGAGTCTCTAACTTGAGACTTTTCTGCAGAAATGCTGACAGCTTCAGATGCCACTGAAGTCTTGAGGTTGTGCTAAAGAAACCGGGATCCATAAAATTAATTGCTTTCCACTGTAACCTGTCTGTGTGTTTGCTGATATGCCTGAGATCACTTCCATATGACAGTGGGAATACTAACTTATTAACACTACGTATACTTACATGTATACATATGTATATATGATGACCATCACAGAATATCATGAACAAATTAGTGTTCCAAACTGCAAAGTGGAGTTTGAAAATTTTTCATTAAATAAGAAAGGGAGCTTCCCACTGAACAAGAAAACAAAAAGAATTCATAAGAGCTTGTTGTTAATTCAGCAAATGCTGTCTACTGAGAAACCTTATGATCTATGGGGAAAAAAGAAAAGATATACAAACATTTATAACTATCATAATTGCTGTAGTCTAAAAGGACTTTTTAGTAAACAGCTGTGTCACATCGCTTTTAAGGGAGACATACTGAGCTTGACCATGTATTATTAATTCTTGACTACTTGATTTTGCAACCCCAGTAATGATAATATAGTTTATAAATTGTGTATGTATGCATTTACGTGTGTGTGTATCTATGTCTACATCTACAATGTATGTACACACACGCGTAAGTATATATCGTGTGTTCACACACTCATACATGTACATATACTTGGGGTGCCAAATTCCATATCAAGAAAGCTCTTCCTGAACTTTATAGCTTGCATAAGACTTAGCCAGCCCTGTAGGTAGATTTAATACTGACTGAAGATCAGATGCTTTCAAACAGAAATATTTCTGTCACCTCAAGATGCATACAGTATATTTCATGGATTTGTCACTGGTCRAAATATACCACAAGCAGGCCTTTCAGGACCTTTTCATACCTTCTACTAATTCATACAATCTCCCCTCATTTCATTGCTGCTTCTGTGACATGTACAAACTCAGGACCAGCATAGTTGTCACTGAGGTCCACAAAGCAAGAATGGCTTGTGAATTTATTGCAGGAATAATAAGATAATTCAGGCTGGAAGGCACCTCAGGAGGTCTGAATGCAAGGTCAGCTCTGGGTTGCTCAGTCAGGTCATGAAAATCTCCAAGGATGGAGATGGCTCAACCTCTTAGGGAAACCTGCTCCACTATCTGACTGTCCTCATGGAGGAGAAGGTTTTCCTTATATCCAGCCTAAGCCTCTCTTTTTTCAGCTTATGCCTTCCACCGTGCGCTGCTGTGAGAAGACCGGCTCCATCTCCTCAATGACCTCTCATAGGCACTGGAAAGCTRCTGTGAGGTGCCCCTGAAGCCACCTCTGCTCCAGGCTGAACGAGCTCAGCTGTCTCCTGCCCCTTGCTGCTCCACATGCTGGTGCACAAATGTGGCATCTCCCTCTGYGCCAGAGGGATTAGCAAAGGCAACCTGTCCCTCCCAGGAGCGGAGGGCTGAGCCCCGGCAGGTCCGTTGGCATCAGGAGGCATGGAGGGCTGGATCTTGCAGGATCCACCCAGTGAATGTGGTTTCTGCACTTGTGCTTACAATCCTGCGCAAGCATTAAAACTTTTGTTTTTTTTATGATAATGCCGTCTTTGTCTCCCCTTCATTTGAGAGGGAGCGAGAGAGGCCGGATTGCGTTATCTCTCATCCTCAGCTTGGTGCGCTGTGCTGTGGTGTCATTTTTCAAACAAAGCGGAAGGACCTGCTCTATCTGGGTGATTTTGATTTCTCACTTTACCCACTCCTATCTCCCTCCTCCCTGCAACAAGATGAAAACATCAATATCTGTTTTGGGCTCCCAAGGTATGACACAATGTCAATGGAATTTGTTTTTAATCTGGGTGACTAACAGTTATCTGACAATTCAAGTAATACTTCTCCGCATCCATCCATCAAAGCCCAGTGAACTTACAGGGGGAGACAGCATCAGATTTACCCACTGAGCAAGCCCGTTAACACCCTCAGACTGCAACTTCAACGCCACGTGATACGGTTTCCCCCTGCCTATCCTGCGTTGCCCTTTTCATTTTTTATTTATGTAAAATCATAACTCTCGCCTTTGAAAGTCATCCTCTTTATTTCTGCGGCTGTCTCCTACAGTGAGTCAGGTCAGGGAAACTATTATTAGGACCATGTTTATTTATAACGAGTGGTTTAGCATTAAGCAACGAGTTGTGACAGGCTGCGCGTTTCCGGAGGACGCCGGCAGGCACCGGGTGCGTTCGGGGGCACAGCGCTGAAGGCGAAGGGCCTTCTGCCGCCCGAGCGCTGGAGCGGGGCCTCCGGACACTCACCGCCGCGAGCAGCTCGCTGCCGTTATGCAACGAAACAGTAAGAACAAAACGAGGACAAACTTGAGCCCGCGCTGGTGCTCGGTGACGTGGATATCGCGCAGCTGACAGCCGGTCAGGCTGTGTCTCCTGCGCCTCGGCGGTTCCCTCGGTTAAGGCCAGGTCACAGGCAGGATTTGCGAGGCAAAGCTGAGTCTAAAAGCAGGAATATGCTGCCCCATTTTTTTCCAGCTATCKGTTTTTCATCCCTTGCCAGTTTCCCCTTAGATTTTTGTTTTATTGCCCCTTTATACTGTTTTCAAGGCAGTTTGCTGCATCGTACTCCACAGTTTTGCGCTTTAACAGCAGCACATTCAGTCAGCATCGTTATATTATTTATTCGTTGTCATTCTACTTCATCTTACCAGGCAGTTCTGGATCCTGAAAGCCTGACCGGAGGGCCTGTAGAAGTCAGGAGGACAACGTGTTCAAGTAGCGATACCAAACCTGGAGCAGCAAAGGGGGCCTACAACCGTGGAGACCCCTTCCCATTRGAGAAAGGTTAAACGGGCAATAATTCACAGCCCAGTCTGGAACGCTGGGGGCGGGATGTGCAAACGGCATTGGCGTGTGCTGGTACTGGCTCAGCTCCCTAAGGAAGCAAGAGCTGCTTCTTCTCAGCAGTATTTCCTCAGGTCCYGTAATGTGATGGGGAGCTTGTACCAGCCTAATAATTCCTTGCAGAAATGTGTCAGGTTCAGACATATCACTGCTCTCCCCTTCCCTCCCCTGGATCTGAGTGTCCACCTGGAACTGGCATGAAAAAGCAGTTCATTTAGCGTGATGAACCCTGCTGCTAGAGGCTCAGGCAGCTGCACAAGGCTGAATGTCTTTTCTGGAAGGATTTGACCTCCCTGCACTRGTGGGGATAGGATGCAGATGTTGGAGCCCTGACCCATGTCAGGTTACTTGCCAAAAGCAGGACCACCTGGCAGGTTTGTAACGGCGGAAGCTTTAACCTTGCCTTTTAGTTAACTCTAGTATCTCCTCTATCTCATTAGGAAAGTGAACAGAAGGAAGGAAAGGGATGCAGGTGATAATGAAGGGCTGATCTCTCTCTTTTTTCTTTCCCCTCCCCACCTGTGTTTTTTGTCTTAGCTGTCAGTTTGCAGTTAGTTGACTTTTGTTTACGGTTTTTAAGCAGATCGGTGCTCTACTTCAACATTTATCATCCAGCAAACCCAAGAAGACATCTACACTTTTGCATCCATCCCTCTAATTGGGAAGTTGTAATCATTGCTGTCCTGAGGTCCAAAGTCCAAAGCAGCTACCACTGAGCTAAATCCAACTGCCCTTATTCATTCTTAGCTTGGCAAAATCCCAGTGAAGATAAGGAGAGTTTTAACTGATTGAGGATGTCAGGTTCCAGTAATGAGCATGGCCATGGTTCCTGAARTCTGTTTTTATGAAGATTGTGTTGCAGAGGTGTTTCTGACATTTGGCAACATTAATATTTAAGCCTTCCTGCATTATTTTTGCTAAAGGAATTAGAAGTTAGCATGTCATGATCATAATACAGCAGCTGAAAATAAAGGGCCAGATTGTGCCCTCAATCCACACGCACAATTCCCACTGATGTCACTGGAAGTTGTGCATATATCTCCAAGGGCAGGATTTGGCCTAGTATGCCTCTTCTCCTTCTGTAGTGTGCACATGTTGTGTTGACTGCGACTAATAGTAGTTCTGTGCAACAAGAGAAGAACACGTTCCTAAATTATTTAGTACACCGATAACCTGCAGTATTTCCTGCTTCCCTTTTTGCAGTCCTTGCAACTGTAATTCTTCCTATAGTGAAAATCAGTGTCTTTGCAGATAGCGTCTTGCACATCTCTATTAGCAAAAGGGGACTGAATTGCCTAGAAAGCATATCTCTGGCAGATGAGCACCCTAGAGTCTTTAAGAAAGGGAGGGACATGTTTCTGGCAGGAGTGACAGAGGTGGCATTAAGGCTGCCTTGGGGCAGGGTAATGGGCTAAGTGACCTCCTATTCATTCTAGCTCACTGGAAAATAAATTATTGTATCTGTCCTCCACTTTGGGTGGGACCTGATAGACCTGGCAAGTGCTAAATGTTATCTTAAAGAAGGATGCTTTTCTGAGTCAGGGTTTTTAGCTGTGAAGTTTTTGCTTTATAAGACCTCATAATGACTACTAAAAAAGGTCTCTGATAGAAAATTGGTCAAAAGATAGGGGTGAGGACAGGAWCGTCACTGAAAAATAGTTTGCTTTTTCCTTTACTTTCTTCCTCCAAAACATTCAGAAGCAGACTAGTCTTGAGAACAGCTTGATCTATAAGCAACAGAGTACTCTAGTGCAGAAAAATCAAAAAAAAAGGTGTCAGCTGTGACAAGACAATACACACAGKAAAGGGCCACTTTGAAAGCAAGTGGTAGGAGATATTTTGAGGGAACATACTGTGACGTGGCAAATACAAGTCCTCCTTGTTGAAGCGAGGGATCTGATTCAAACCCTGATGGAGTCTGAACTACTGCTTCTCCCGTGACTTCACTGATGGCCRTCCTGCTTTAGGTGCTCAAAAGAGCAGCTTTCTAACAGCACTCCATGGGGTCGCTGCTGCTGAACTCCAGAGAGCTGCTGGCACATGCTTTCGTTCCCTCCAACTGCTAAGGCAGTAAAAGAAACACACCAAATATTTTCCTAATGCTATTTACCTGTGAAAACAATTGCTGCACAGTGGTTGCCATGGGAATCTAGTATCTTTTTGAACAGGAGAAGGTACAGTCCATGTGAGGGAAGATGGTCTGCCACATATCTTGTGGTTGAATTTGACACACCCTGTGAAAAGATTAGAGAAGACTCTTCCACGTGCTGAATATTCCTCAGTCAYTTCCGTGCTTCTGCTCTCAGTCAGCAAACCATTTTGTCAAAAGATGGACACGCAGTATATGGCTCTTCCCAAAACATCAAGAATGTGTAAATTTTTTCTCCTGCCCCCAACAGAGCTATAGCCCATCACTAGTCACTTGTGAAAGTTTAGGATTTCAAGCACACAAAAACACACTGGAAACATAAAATCCAATTTTTTGGGGGCCACAATTAAGTCATGTAATCAGTGAAACCATAGCCAAAAAGCATCAGCAGCAGATTTATGCATCTGTTGGCATAACAAGAAAGAAGAATTAATACTGAAAGTAGTGAAAAAAAAAACATTACACAGGATTCTGTACACTGCACTTTAGGAACTGGGGATGATAAGAGGCTTTCAGAGCCCCGGGACAGCATTTCTGGCATTATTATAAAACATTTTGTATGGAATAGTTACAGTAGACTGGGGGAGAGGAGGTCAGGGGTTGCAAATCTTGCTGTCAATACTAAGGCCCTGCTCTTGCTCCCRGTGGAGGGAAAGGGACTTCTCCAGAGACCCATCAGAGAAAATACGAGTTGACACTTTAAAAAATAAGCGTACTGGAATTGCTGTGTTGATTATTATCCCAGAGATAGCTTAAGTGATCTGCCCACAGTCACACAGTGAATTGGGGACGAGCCAGGAATAGAGCATAGGACTCACAGCTCCTGGTCTTGTTCTCTTACCACCGGACCTGTCTCCAGAAGCAGTGTAATCCACATGGGGAGCAAAATGCAAAATCAAAGATTTATCTCACTTCTCAATATATCTGTATACAGCTCTGTAGCACAGACAGGGAGTCAAATCTTACTGCCTTGCTTAGGYAGCAATGCCCATTGATTTCAAAGGAGCACTCACCCCACGGTTTTGACTCATTGTGCACAACACCAACCAAATAATTCAAATGTCTACAACACCAGTGCCTCCTGGGAGAAGAAGAAACTGAGCAGGAGCCTTAACTGTGTGCCTGGAATTAGTGGCTGGAGCAATTTCAGTTAAACCTATTATATAAAATTATAGTTGTGTGTTACTAACAGGTGCTTGAATCACTAATGCGCACAGGAAAATAATGTTGCTAGAGCTCTCGGTATCAGCTGGTATGCAGAGAGGAGAGGTTAAATACAAAACAAACCATACTCATAAGAAGATTAACGCATACAACAAGGATAGTACTGGGCTTCTGCTGGTTCTAATCTGGCATCTGACCGAGACAGAGAGAGAAGGAAACTCTAAGCCAGTTAAAGTAGTGGATTATTGATGACAGAGGATTCGCAGCTGATAGGGGAGCTGGAACGAGCAAGTAGCAGGGATGAAATACAGGGCAAGGCGTATAGCAAAAGAAGATAGAAGAAATTTGGTTTTATAAGGAGGGTCTAACAAATGTGAAAGAAACTTGGTGGGTTGAACGACAAAGATTAAATCCTGGCTTTCTCTCTAAAATTATATTGCACAGGCCAAGATTAAAAAAAGAAAAATCACACCAAGCTATTGCTTAGGGCTTTGAAATTGGACAAATAAATGATCAGATAAGACTTACTGGGGAAAAACAACTTCTAAGACCTCCCTGCCATCCTCCGTTCTGATAGACGAGATGTTGGATGGAGAGTAGCAAATCACTAATAATTACAGAAAATCTGGCTAAGACTTCCATGTAGATAATGTTATCTTGGATAACAGGCAGCTGGAAGTGGACTGGAGCAGCACAGCTCTTCTATAGCACATCTGGCTAATCAGGATGACCCTTGACAGACATGTTTTAGTGATTGATAATTTGGAAGAAAATAACTTTGTGAAGTTCTGGAACTTTTTTTTTTTTTTTTTTTTTTTTTTTTTTTTTTTTTTTTTTTTTTTTTTTTTTTTTTTTTTTTTTTTTTTTTTTTTTTTTTACTGGAACACTTGGGAATAGCTTAATTCTTTTTGTTTGCTTGCTTGTTTCTGAAGAAGGGTGACTCAGGCACAGGAGGACAAGGGTAAACAACAGCTTTGAGGGGAAAAGTGGTAACCATTTGTTTCCTCCAGTAAGGAAGCGGAGATAGCAGAATGGCGAATTCACAGCTGGGAAGCATTTCTTAGGGTTTCCTACTATAACTGACAGGCTGGGAAGAGTCTAATGACTCTCTTAGCATATTTCTAGGGCATTAAAATTATTGTACTGACAGGGTTTCTGTCCTGGGATAAAGTTTGTTAAAGCCAGTGCTACCAGTGCTCCTTGGTTTTTCAATTTTTTCCTGTTCAGTTCTCCGTTTGCCCTGTCAGATCCCAGCTATTGCTATTTTGACTGAGCTAGCATATCTGTTTCAGGTTGTTTGTATTTTAGTATGATTTTTCTTTTTGTTTGTGGTGCAAAGAAGACAATTCGCCTATAGCAATGTGTTAAGAAATTATACTACAGTCTAGGTCATGACTAAGTTATGATAAAATTATGGAGTGTCTAGAAGAAACTTAACAATCTCAGCTGTGAATATTGGAGAATGCRTTATCTCACAGACTTATTTATTTTAATATTGCCTGTTTAAAATTCTGTAAAGCTCCTAGAGCTGTATATTGGTGCTAATTTAAGTCAGAAAGGAAAAAAAATATGTAGGTTGAGTTATATTTGTGCATAGAATTTGCAAAATGAGATCAGGTTTTGATCCATGTAGTCAGTTTTCTTAAGAAAGTATATACTACTAATAGTTGATACTTTAGAATAAATTAAATAAACTAAAACTGAAGTGGCTTGGAAACCTAATTCCATTTCGATGACTGCTTTGTCAATGCACAGCCTTTTACTGATTTTGTTACAGAATATATCGGCTATGTAGACACTCTTGCTACAATTTAAAAGTGACTTATTTTGTTTTATCTTAAATCAATTTCTAATAATCTTAGCCAAACAGAAATAAACTAGGCTGAAATGTTTACGTTTTTATTGAATGTGCACTCATTTCTACTCATTTGCCTGAACTGGTTTAAATTTACATCTTTAGTCAAACCAGTGTAAAGATGTGTGTAGCTAAGTGCCTTTTGATGGAGCTTGGATTTGGCACATTTGCAGAGCTGGCTGAGCAACCTCCTGTGAGTCCAGGGCGGTGGGTCCGGGTTGGTGCCCATGTATGAATACAAACGAGTTAGGACCAGTGCATGGGCACTGGGACACCAGGCATGCACATTGCTTCACTTCTAGTTTGCTGTCGGGTCCTGTTGCCAACCTGTCGTGGCTGTGGGACATGCCAGTCCAAGGATGGCTCCTCAAAATCGCTTTGAGTACAAAAGCACCAGATTTTCTCTCCCCTACCCTTCATAGCCCTTCTGGGGGCTCCTGCATGCTACTGCTCTACCATCAGTGCCATATGCCCTCTTATATTCAGAAGTAGAGACATGGCGTTCATGGCTCCTGGGACAAGGTAACACAAAATGAATGATGACAGTAACAATAAAATTAAAATTTCCAGCAGCCTCGGCGTACATAGGCATGTAATATTTCATTTAGCTCTGTGTATTAATGTAGACTTCCAGTCGGCCAGCAACTGTCTGATGATATTTGCTGATCACCTAAAAATTAGGCTGAGCAGTGAATTGCCCCATTTTGGTCAATAGCCATCCAATATTCATTGCTTACTGCCTAGTAGGAAAAGCATTTCTTTATAATAGGACCTTTTCTTCTATATTTTTAACAAATAAAGAAAAAAACTACTCGTCTTTTTGGCTGTGTGCATGCTAGAGTATAAGAGTCCTGGAGGCTGGCCTCTAAGCTAAGTGATGCAGTCTGGCTCTGCCCTACCCAGCTCAGAGCCTGCTCCTTGACTGCATGGTGCCTTGGTGGGTTGGCATGATACAAGACAGATCAATGTAGAGACCCTCAGGGAGTGGTTCGGTGCCTGAACTCTATCCTTACCTTTCTTCTTTAGGGGTACAGACACCTCCTCTGAGTCCCAAAAGTGTCAGAAGACGAGAGGGATACTGGAGGTCACCATGCTCTGGGTACAACAACTTGGGTGTAGGGAAAGGGCAAGCAAGGGGTGAGATGCATGTGGCTCACTGACAGCCTTTTTGGCCGTTTAKTTTTACAAATACTGGTTCCTTGTCACCAGTAACAGGAATACAGGAAATGCTAAACCAATCATTATGATCTTCACAGTCTCCCACCAAACACGAAGACAAGGAAAATTAGTCAGTGCAGCAGGAATTAAATACCGTCTGTGAGATATGACTGGATATAACCAAAATACAGTCTTTCAAGCTTCAGCTAGGTTACAAAGGGTATAGTGGTACCTAGGAATGGCACACTAAGAGTCGCTGAGCCATCCTTAATATGTTTCCTGGTCAAGGGATGGAAATACCTACAAAAAGGAAAAAACTTCACACCTCTGAGAGGGAGTTGGGAAGCAGAGTGCCCAGCTCTCCATTTGCAGTTTGCTCTAGGTGGCCCTAAGTTTAGGCAGCATTTTGRCACATTGGGGAGATTGGCTTATACCTGAGACTGTAACTATGCCCACACATCCTTAGGGAGCTTTGAAACAGCAGAAATAATGTCAGCCTAGCTGCCATATGCTTTCAGTCTGCCCAGGCAGTGATTGTATAATAATCCGTAACAGAAAAACGAAGAAAAGATTTCAAGTGGCTGCCAGAAAACAGTTTTTCACTTAGAGTGGCGACTCTGAATAAGGAAGCATCTGGCACATTTGATCAGACAAAGAAAATTAGGTCACTCAGAGAAATATTTGATGCTYTTCCTGAAGAACATGATGCTAAAAATGCATCTATCTAGAATGGTAGAATTCTTCTCTTCATCACTGTTTCTCATATTATTAGGTTTTGTATTGTTTGGAGTAACTCCCTTATGTTTAATATCTGTTAAACAGTAAATTATAGTTTATATAACCTATCATCTTCCTCCTACCCCTAAGAGGAGTCTAACGACAAAGAGGATTTTGTTGGTTGTGGRTTTTTTAAAGGATTCAAGGTCATCTATTTTGATGCGTTTGATTGTTGGGTGTTTTCTGCAAGGCTTTTAAAAAATCACATGTTGAATGACAATCGCAAATGATTTTTTGTTTAATACTTCTRTTCTTTTGACTTTGAATATGTCCCATTTGTCTATCATCCTGRGGGGTTGGTGGGGTGAGACTTCACTAAAAGTGTCTCAGAGATGGAGGAGTAAGGTGCTACGGGCCCATTGCTGGGGTGAATGGGAGATGGAGATAGTGGGAGGGTGACGGTGTGAGCCAAGCCTTGGAGGATGGATGCAGCAAGAGTGAGACACAAAGCAAAGTTTCTGCTGAGTATTCCTTAATGGGAGCCAAGTGCCCACTCTGTCCCAGGAAAATACCTCCTTAAAGGTATTCAAAACCACTGGGTGAATAAATACAAAGCAATACCTGAACTAAAAGTACTGAGGTGCTCTGATTATTATCCCCATTTCAATAAAGGGAAACCTTGGAAGCTGAAAAGTCCAAGCGACTGCATTCATAACAGAAGAGCATGCAGTGACCAGGGCTCTTGGGCCATTGCTTATTCCTCTGGGTTACGAGTGGCAGCTCAGTGGAGTAGCCCGAATGTTTCAGGCATCTGGCTAGAAGCAAGCTAATGCTGAGCCTAGCACCATTCATCATAGGCTAGGTGGCATAGGTTGTCTCCATTATACGCTGGTTTCTGCTCTGGAAGATCAGGAAACAACAGGAGTCCCAAAGAAGAGCCTGGGCTAGTTGGAGAATCAGCCTCAGGAGTAGCCTGCAGTCTAGCTGCTCATGGAAAAAACACGTATCTCCAGCAATCTTTCTCCATTTAGTTAGTTTCCAAGAATGTCTCCTCAAAGGAACCAATCCAGAGGTATGTTTTTGAAGGAAAAGTGTGGTTAAGTAATCTTGACTTTTCCAGCTTCCTAAGACCAGGAATGGAAGCAATGACCACAGATTTTTCAGACCCTACAGGCAAACTCCAATCTGATGTAATGCATAAAGACATCACTGTTCCTACATTAATTTTTTCAACTGGTAAATGAATCAGTTTGTGGCATTTTCATTTGATTGTGAAGACGTCAGGTAACTGAAAACGAGTTCCAAGCTCCTGTCTTGGTTTAATTTATTTTAGTATGGTACTGTGACTGATTTAGCCACTACAAATACATGATTCTGTAAATAGCATATAAAGAACTGGATAGAAGTATTTATGAGATACATATGACATGCTCTTGATTTTCAAAATAGTTTACACTCAGAAATGAATGTATCCTCACTCCCTAGTGTATTTAGACTTACAAATTTTAAGAAACTTTAATAAGGTAAAAAAGCTTGCCCAAGGTCAAGTTACAAGTTAATACAGAAATGGAATTAAGCCTTAGGAGTTTTTAGGCACCTAATCATAAATTTAGTTCATTGGTCCATCCTCTTTCCAAATTCTCTTATTCAGCCTATAATTTTGTAGGACTAAACTGTTCTCATAAATCATAAATGCGAAGATTTTGAAAGGCTTACTTACTTCAGCTGCCTCAGAATGAAATCTTAGCCTGAAATGGTATTTTTGAGAGTGTATTAACGCTAGCATCTGGTGTAAAAGATGGCTAAACAAAATGGGCTCTCTCAGCTTCCCAGTACCCATTCCTTCCTCCCCAGCCTGCAAGAGCTTCTTTACTACATGTTGCTGCTTCTCCTCCTTCAGGCTAACCATTGCATTTCCAATTAGAATGAGTTATTTATTTCCCCTTCTCTTTCTGATCAGAAAGGTGCATGAGAGTGTAAAAACCTACTTGCTTTAGTCTATTCTTGGGCCAGGTCTCATCCATGCCAGAGAGGGGTTGCCGCTGTGGTTGTGTCGGTGTCCTGACACCATCTCACACCGTAGCCGTAGCTTTCCCTGGAAGAAGTACTTCTGTGGATCCAGATTATTTTGCTCATGAATTTGGCTCAAACTCTATTGGTGAAAACATCTTTTTACCTGTAGGAGCTGTAAATTGACTATGATTTTTACTGATGCTTATGTTTCRTAACAGAGATGTCCTTAACTGGCACTTTATACCAGTGGCCATTACTGTTGTARCTTTGGACAGAATCCCAGTATATTTTGCAATTCATAGGGAATACAGTACTGAGAAAGAAACTGCATTTTATTCCTTATTCAGTGTTTTCTCAGCAAGAAACCCATTTTTGGTGCACAGAAATATTTTTACTTCCTTCTCCTATTGACCAGAAACCTAAAAAAATACAAGTTCAGTGAGCAGATGTCAGCTGATCCCAAAGTCTRTACTAAGAACGTGGTGGCAACTCCCCAAGAGTTCAACAGAATCCAGATGTCTTGCTGGTTTGGTACAAGATTATACACCTAGCAGATAAACCCCTACATTTTAACTTGGAAGCTCAGAAGGGATAAATAACATTTCTGCAGCCAGCCAACAAATGGAATTTCTTAGTACAATGCAATCTTGCTGCGGGGATTTCTGTGGACGTGTGTTTCCCATCAGTGCTGTGTACATAGGGCTTAGCCGTAAGCAAAGGCAGCGATACTTGGCTGTTTATGCCCTACAAGTTACTGAAGTTGTAARATAGATGAGAAAGGATTAGTTAAGCCATTTGATTAGTAGCTGATACTTATTAAATAACTTCAGGGATGTGACACCACTATTTGTCATAAATGTTCTTGTGGTGGTGCTGGGTATATGTGGCAGGAAGGAGAGGAGTTGTCATCGCGTAGATAAGCTAGCTAAGTCTAAATTATTAATAACGACTAACTCACTGTGCAGAAAAAGTAACAGATAATGTCAGGCAATGGAACAGTGCTTGTTCAGTTACATCTTTTTTTGTGTCCCTGATGAAGGGTTTTTAACCCTGATTAACACTGTCTTAGCAGTGAAATTTGTAGGTATATTCAGCTCCAGGCAAGGTGGAAGGATGTTCCCAAATGCAGYAACTGGGTCAAGTCTAATTATTACAGATAATTTGCACGTCTCATTTATGGCAAAGGAAATTTTGTCTCAAGGTAGGCAAATCCAGTTTAGTTTATCCAAGGCAAGCTAAAATAGCTTCTATAGAGAAAGAAAGAGATCTTTTGCTAAGCCCTATCACCGAAATGAGAAAACAACATTAAAGCCTTCAATTCAAATCGATTTCAACAATTAGATTAAACAAAGTTGTGACAGGTAGTAACCCCCTTGAACTTAGCAGTGTCCAAAACCTGGAATTCCCCTTTTGTGGGAAGTTTGCAATGCTGAAAATTGCATCTGAGCTAGGAGGAACAATTGGAATCTGTTACTGTTTTTGTGTAGACAGTAATACAGGATATTTTCTTACAAATTTTGCAGTCTATTCACTTGGACGAAATCTTTTGTTAGGACAAGATTAAAAAATTGACAATGAGTCATTTTGACTCATAGCGTGATATATTACAAATAATATTCAAGGCTTTCAACATATTCTATTCTAAAATAAAAGTCAGAATGGCACTACGGAAATTAAACCTTCTTACACTATTAAAAAAAAAATTAACTATCACCCCAAAACAGGATTGACAAAGGAAAACAGTACTAAAGAACATTTCTGGGTTTGTTGACTCAGCATCTCCACCAGATTTTAGAGGTTGTGTTTTACCACCTGAAGCTGGAGGTGGGGTGATTGTTCATCAACGACTGACTTGCGCTCTCCATGCTTTGTATTAAAAGAGGCCCAGTCAAATGTGTAAAAGCTACATAAACTTTCAGCGAAGAAAACAGATGAAACAGTTGTTTTAGTTACTGTAGAAAGCTTATTTCTGTATAATCAGTTTCTTTAAATGACTAGAATATGCGTTTGTTCCATCTCTGTCTCCTTTGTCTCTCTGCTTGGATAAATAATAAATTCAAAATCCCTCATAAAAATGTGCACAGCTGTAAGGACTGGGAAGTTTATAACATTTTGGCATTTAGCATCATCAAATAGCTTTACATAAAAATAACCAATGTTTTTGGATAAGCAAAATCCAATACATATTCACAAATGTTCCTAAACTTAATATTCCATATACATGTCAACTTTCTGAAAAAGGATGTGCATCTGGCATATTAGATGCAGAATTTGTTTATGCACAAAGTGCATACATTTAAGTAGTTGGGCCCAGGTGCCTGATGAGAGCAGACTCAATCAATATGTCTACGTGTTTTCCTCTCCTTCATTTTTCCACTCTAAGGTATTTGTTCCCTAACATGGAGATATAGTGAAAACATTCAAAAGACAAGTGCAGCTATTCATTATGGAGGGAGAAAGGGAAGGGAAGAGGGAAGAGATGAGGAAAGGCAAGGCAAGGCAAAGTGAAATGTCTATGTGCCATATATTTATAAAGTTATTTTGTCACACATATGATCTTTGGAAGTGATTGCTAAAAATCCAAGAAACTGAGGGAAAACTCCCTATGTTTTTTTATTACCAAGATGATTCAGGTTAGATTTATATTTCTTCTCTTCTACTATAAAGTCCRAGGATGTTCAGATGCAGTAATTCAACTTGAGTCCAACTTTGATTCCTCAGGCTAATTTTTGTATCCTGACTTTTGCTTTCTTTATTCAGAAATAAGTGGAAAGCCAGCTGGGCATGCTGTCATGCCAGGAGTCTCAGAAGATATCAGCTCTTTCATTAATTACTTTTTTGCTCTCCCTCTGCTTTATATTAAAAGCAGCCTAGTTGAGTATGTAGAAGTCGCATAGGCTTCCATGAAAACGTACTTATGGGACCCTTTAATCTGTCAGGTTACATCACATAAACTGAGGGGATCATATTCAAACAATTGTAAAACTATTTTCTTGCCCRAAAGAGCACACCATGCTGCCATTTAGCTGGAACCTGAAGCTATGGGTATCCTGCTGCGGTATCATGTGCAGTAAGCGCATGTGATTGTTCTCCTGAGGCATTTGTTACATGCATCTTGTTAACCCTGGTTCAGTCAAAATGACTGTGTTCACTGCTGCTTGACCTATTTTAGCATAATTTAGCCCTGAATGTGGTGCATTTCAGTTGCAGTAACTTATTCAGCTGGCATTAATAACATGGGAACTTAAAATGGAACCATAAGAGTTTGAAAATATCATTCTTATTAACTCAACAGTTTGGTTTCAGTAATTTATGCATCTTTCAGAACTGACCTAATACTTAAACGTACGTAAATGAGCAAGCAGTAATCAATTCCAGACCTAAATGATTTTTTCCCTGTAACAAACCAGGCTTTTCCCAGGCTTTAGAGAAAGGAGTGCATTTAAGAGTTTCTAAGTCTTGTTAATAGCTGCCCCTATAGGAGCTCTAAAATTACTTTCTTGTTAAACAAGGTTCTACAGCTATTTCTGCTATAGTAGTTAGACTTGTTTAATGCTTGAGCCCTARTGGTAAGATCCAGAACACTTATATACCATCTGGATTGGGACTGAGGTACAATTCAGGCACTTGATCTGAAACCCCACAGTCTGCTGCCCCCAAAATCGCGTCAGGCACCCGTTAGTTGGCCTAGGTGCTCCCGGAGCACCTAATGCCTATAGCTTTGTCACAGCTCTGGTGCCCCAAGGAGTTGTGGCGAGGTGAATCCTGGGGGGTTTAAATCCTTAAGGGTCTTAAACTGACAGGCACCAGCACCCGAGCCCATAGCAGAACTAAGTTCAACACAAAGAGCTGCAGCAGTGGGAACACCACCAGCACAAATGCGCAGGGAAAATCCTAGGTCTTAAACCTTCCCCAGAATAAAGATTTCAATGTGCCAGCTCAGGCTGCATGGGCTAACCCCCAAGCTGAAGAAGGAACAGAGCAAACATAAGAGGAAATTGCTGCAGTGGTTAATTCTAGTGCAGGAGCTTCTGCCTTAAAAGAAGGTAGAAGGCAGGTCCCAAACTTTCTTCCCAAATTGTTTCTGATTTTACCCAGTAACTGTCTCATGTCAAAAGCTTCACAGGTACAAGAAGCAGGAGCCTTCCAGATGAGAATCCTAAGCCCTGTGAAAGGATGGGACCTTCCCAGCTCCTAGAAAATGCACCATGAAGGAAAGTCAGTGCACCTTACAAAGACTAGCCCTCATATATGTGTTCAATCTACCTCACCAGCTTCTCAGGCTGGAARGGGTTTAAAGCCTCAAATTTCTCATGAGGCACAAACTCATAATTACAAAGCTCAGAGGTATATGACACTTTGGTGCCTTTCACATAAGAGGCAAGCGCATGGTCTGGCTCGTGCAAGAACCATGGGGTCTGATAACAGAACTAGGCACCTGTGCAACGGAGGAGACATCTCTAGACCATTGCCTATGTTTAGGCAATCCTCAGCAGGCAGGATTTCTGGGGTGCCCTTCTGCACTGGTTGCCCCTCATTGGCAGAAGAGGGTGCCTGCTTACCACCTGGGTGCCTCTCCTGGGGCCAGACATCTATGGTTGATGTGATGCAAAATTTAAGTGAGACTCTTAAAGTACAGAGTCTGCATCATGCACTAAAAAGCTGGTACGAGAAAGTATTATTTAACTAACAAAACAGCTATAAGCCTCATACCTATTAGCACATGGGTTGGTGTAGCCTTTTGGGTTTTCTCAAGGATCACTGTGTGTCTAAGGTTAGGCATAGGCTTATAGACCTTGCCAAAATAGTGTCAAGGAATATCATTTTCAGTCTTTGCTTCAGGAATTGTCGTAGAGTAAGCTATCATGACCTAAATATTGTGGCTTGCACTGACACTCCATGTGATAAGGCAGAATCCTGTTCAGAAGTTTTAAGCGTGATATATCCGGGGGGGTGGGGGGAGAGGCAGCAGTGTTAGTCGGTACTAGGATGATTCCTTCGTTCCCTTGGGCTTAAAACGTGCCATAATTCAAGGCTCAGGGTCTCAGTCTTTTTTTGGGGGGGAGTATAAGTTACAGACAGTTTTTCACCTACAGCCTTCCCTGTGAGCTATTTGATTTGCTCAGCTGCCTACAGCTCAGATTTGCAGATGTGGCCGGGAACTTGTGGTCCCAAAAGCACATCCTCAGCAGCGCAGACCCACCTCAGCGTGGGTCCAGCGGGCTGCGCTGGAGCGGCGGAGGCGCTCGGCAAAGCGCACGGCACGAGGGCTCGGCAGCAGCTTCGTACGAAGTCGAACTTGACTTCACTCGTCAGCTTGCTCTGTGTGACTCACCGAAGGTGCTGAACAGACTAACGAGTAGGAGGAGGAAACAGGGGGAGAGGAAGAAAGGGAGACGAGCAGCCGAATGAAACCTTGATTTAATGACCAAAAAAAAAAAAAGAAAGAAAGAAAAAGAAAAAAAGAAAAAGAAAGAGGAGGAGAGAGTTTTCAAAAAAGTTATACTAGTCCTTTTCTCACTCTAATATGAATGGCATAGAAAACAAGATCTCCCAGATTTGAGGGAAAAAAAAGAGTATGAATCAGAACTTTTAGCTAAAATGCGATAATAGCACTTTTAACCTGATCGTTTTGTTGGAACTCCAGGGATTTGATTTATTCAGCTGTCGCTTCCTGCACATCGCAAGCGTAATAGAAGACATGTTGGAACTGCAACCTTTATTTAGGGTTTGTTGGCATGATTTCATTTTAAACTGGGCTTCTGGGAGTTGTTTTTCATCTCCAGGCAGTTGCCACTGCTAACAGGAAAAGGGAAAACCTTTCTTTGTTAGCTGCTAGAGCAGGATGGTTATTAAGAAAGCTGAAATCGGGGTTTGCTGGGGAGGGGGAATGAGGGTGCTGGGGGGAGCATCTGCTGACCTGCGATGGGAAGGGGATGCTGCAGGGCTGGGTTGTGTCAGAGTGGCAGCGTGGTGGGGAAGAAATGATTCCTCTAGACTCCTCTCCTTTGAAGCTGATGTGAGAGAACAAGTAACACCTAATGCTAAACCACATTTTTTAACTGAGATTGAAAAGAGGATTATTTCTCTCAGGGAATCATGATTGGSACAGGGACACATGGTGTCTCTAAAGGCCAAAAGTTGTGTTTACTGCTTTTCCTGGACAGGTTCCCTGCATCCTGACCTGGTGGTGTTCCTCCCTTCCCTCTCCTCGCCCCATCCTACTTCCAGTCTCGCCAGGGTCCCCTGAGAGTAGTTTATCATCAGAGACCGTGTGTTTGCCAGTCTCTGCAACAATGTTGTGATGTACACAAAAAAAGATTTTGTTGAGATAATTATGTTTGCTTGAGAACGAGGTTGAGATTTATATCCTGGTGTCCGTAAATAAAAGGCCTTAGAGCTTCTGGTTTGAAGGCAAATATCCCTGCCCACCCAGTGCTCCCAGATGAACCTTGGTGGGGGGGTTGCTGTAAGATCACTCCAGCGAGACTCCCCGGCGGCTGGCAGGGAGTATTGTGAAGTGGCTTTTCCACCCAAAGAAGGGCTGACATGAAGGTACATCAAAGAAAACAATGAGTGCCTCCTGCTCTGACCTACATATTTCATTCTGAGAGACTCAACTACATCTGCTAGATCGCTTGGAACAACTGTTATCCTTTAGAAATGGAAAACCATTTCTTCAGGGAATAAGACAGGGTGGAAAAAAAAACGTAGTGGCTTGCTAGGGCACAGAAACATTTAAGCTCTGCTGTATTGATTGTAGTTTATGATTGAATGCAATCATTACTGTGTCTATATTTTTCTGTTTCAATGAAACCATCAGGCAGTGAGTCATGCTGTGCATGTAACCTGGAGGAAAGTGCAAAGAGGCTGCTGAGGAGTAGCAGTACAAAAATACCATTGGCATCTTTTCCCTAGGAGAGCAGGGCTCTGGACAATTTCCACAGTCTATTGCTGTTTTTCTATTACATGCATTCTCCACTAAAATGTCTAATAGAATCAAGGACACAGTTATGAGTCTTCTAGCACATGCTGTTCCTTAATTAAAGAACAGTTATAATAGAAATCCTACTTTTTTTTTGTATTAGCAAGCCCAAATTCTTATAGGCATTAAAAGGGTGTGTGCTTCTCGTCTAATTTGGAGATTGAAAAATCTCACAGTAGATCAAGAGCAAGGCTGCAGTTTGAACTGCTCAGTGAAAGAAGATGCACTATCATTAGCAACAAAACAATTTTAATTAGCCCACTCCTGGATATGCAGTGACATACACCAAATGTGTAGAAGTTTGGAGAAAGGGAAGATATTATCTTCTTGGCTTACTGAACCAAGTCTGTAAGAGGTAAAGACCTACCAAAATATTTTAATTTGCAATTTTTAATAACCTGGGGTTTGTTTTCTTTTGTTTTTCTGTTTTTTTTTCCCCCAAAAATGAAAGTGGTACAAAAATCTGGTTTGGGGATTACCCCCTCYCATCCTGAATTGTACTTCTTTCAGTTCCATTTGGAACTGAAATTGCATATTTTTATTAAGCTAAAGAGAAGGAATGACTAATTAGTAATGCCTCATTGCATTAGAAATCAAGGTCTGCGGCTACCAACCTGTGGCGACGCAGTGGGAAGATGTGATTGCAGTTTGATTCGGCACCGTACCAGGCACCGAGCAAAGGTGACGTGCTGAAAGCCTGGCACCGCGTCCGGGCGTGCACGMGAAGAGCGCGGTCCTGGCTGCGTCGAGCCGGGTTGCAGCAGTGTGAGCAATGACAGCAGAGCCTCCCCTTCGTGCTTGAACCGGGGCAGCCAGGAATCGCGGCTCCGCTGTGTTAGGAAATAYGTGATTTGAAGGGAGCTTCCCACAAACCTCATCTGTGGGCCACGGTGTATGCCAGCCCCCTCCAGCAGCTGCAGGCTGCAGCGCAGCGGCTCGCCTTCTGCCCCAACACCGCCTGGAAGGATTTTAAAGAGAGAAAAAAAAAGGGCTAATTGCAACACAGGGCAACTGCATGMGGGAGCTGGCTGAAATATGAAGTCCCAATTTCTCAGCACCCTGCTTGCCAATTTGTATCAGAGGCAGCTAATGGAAAGAAGCTGCTGCCCCGCTCTAACAGTGCCCAGCAGTGCTATTTCTGGGTGTCCTAGCCCGCAGCTTCCCCGTTCACGGGCAATGAATCCGGCTGGGGAAAAGGAGGTTGAGACTGGCGTATGCTTTCATCACCACAAAGTGAAGCCCTCTCTCTTCCCCACGCCCCGGTTGAGGTGTGAAACCACGCTTGCAAGGACGGGAGTGAGGGCTCATGCGGGCTTACACCGCGGGGTGCAGCACCGTGCACGGGGAGCCCACGCCGGGAGGGAGCCCCACCAGGAGCTGGGTATCACGGATGGGGATATTTGCCCACTGTTGCTTTTCTGGGCCCCAAGGTCCATGCAATTGCACATGTGTTTGTGGTTACACCCACACATCCAAATTTGTCACTAAGTCAAATTTTAGTTGCTTCCCCCCCCCCCAAGAAAAAGCAGCTCCCCTGCTAGACCTTTCCTCCAGAGGAGCAGGCAGCACTGGGTGCGCTCAGGAGCCCACTCAGGTTGGCACAGCCTCTTTAAACTTGCAGAAATATATATTATTTCCTGAGGTGTGATATGTTTTTCTGTCTCTTGGGAGATTTAGGCTATTTTTGTGCCACATTTTTTTTTTCTGGGGGATGTGTTAGTTGTCTGGCTTTTAAGTCTATTTTTGGTATCCTGGCATGTATTGCTATCCACTCAGAGGTGATCTGTTCAATTCACTGTGGCTATGGCTGGGGTTTATCTTGAGTCTGTAAGTCAAGCAGGAGGAGTTTTTAATGAGATTTGCTCTGATGGGGGTCTTCTCCCTGTTACTGAAAAGGATACATTTGGACTCTTTCCATGGCTAGAGAGGACAGGTTTAGTTTTTCACCGTCTTCTTTATCAGAGTAGTGCAAAGTGACATTTTGGCACACGGAGTGTATTTAAACCAGATAATGTGACTTGGAAATAGAGATAAAAATGAAGAAACTTGTTCTTTTAAAATCACTAAATAAGGAGCAGTGTTATTTTTTGAAAGATCTCTCTCTTAATGTCTGGGAAAAACACAACTACCAGCTGAGCAAAAGACCTTGACCCAGTGGCTTTGCTGAAAAAGGGGCAGGCATTTTGATAGCAACATCATTCTGGCTTGTTAAATTCTATGTTGCATGGAAACAGCATAAACCAGAAATACAAGAGCAGGAATCAGGGAAGCTGATAAAAAAAATGAACAAAGAATTTTATCTCCTTCACACTGGGGCAAAAGTACCTTTTATAACAGTCACATGTGCAGCTTACCCAAAGAATGACCCAGGTAATCTCACATCGCCACCAGCTTCCTCCTCGTCCAGACTGGCAGCTAGAAACCTTGCTCTTTTACCAGCAAAGAGAGCTAAAAAATTTGAGCTTGGTGCCATTGTGATGACGGAAATCCTACAATGTCACATTAAAAGTATTTTTTTTCCTCCTCTGTAGAACTATATTAGAAAGAGACTTTTGAAACTTATTGGGAAGATACTTCCACCTTGAAGACACAAATGAATGCTAATGGTAGTCTGCATACTTATGTGTACAACTGTTATCTGTTTTATTAGTCAGTGCTTGGATGTTGAAATCAAAATATGAGAGCCTTCAACGTTGGCAGCAGCCCACAGTGGCTCCACAAAAAAATGCTTTTCTGACCTTAAACACTCTGAAGTGGCTTTGATATTTGCACTAAATTCCTGTTCTGAATCATTTCTTTTTCGAGCAATATGTCACCAAACTCATCCCTTTGTTAAAAGGCAAAGTATCTTGTGAAAACACTGGCTTTTGGATCTAATTCAAAGTAGGATGATTTTTCCTCACACCACTACAGAGCATCACCTCAAACCATTCTGTCTTTCCTGCAGATGGGTTAGATACTTTGGAAGAATTTCTAACATCTTCTTTCATTTGCTTTTTTGTTTTGTGTACCCTTTCCTGGTAAATGTAGCTTACTGTGCTAGTCAGATCATCACATAACAGTATGGTAGATCATTCTTAAAGCTTTTTGAAAATACAGGCAAACTTTTTTTTTTATTATTATTTTTCTGGAGCTATATACTAAACTGTAATGAGACAATATTTTCCTTCTATGTTACTGTTAAAGCTTAACGCTCAGGAAAAGTGAGCTGATCAGTGATATGACCAGGCGAGTATATTTATGATGTGCCCCAGAATGAATTTGTTTTTAACCGTAACAACAAAAAAACAGAGTTTTTGCAAGCCTACTCAGTGTCCTCAGCTATGACACGAGTGGCTGAAAACAGAACTAACTGCATGAACACATCAGTGATAAGCCTGAGAACCTGTCCTTCAGAAATACTTTCCTGGGTCAAAAAAGGGCATCCAGGTGCTTGTGCTCTTYTGCACTAGCACAAGTTTACGTGATTGCTTGAGCTCCCTCCTCCTGCTCTGCGGGAGCGCTCTGTCCTGAAGGAGGTAGTCAGTGGCTCCTGTTGCCTCTCTTCACCATCAAAAGTGGCCCAGGGATTGCTGCCCTCTAGCTAGCCGCCACCTCCAGCCCCACTATCTGCTCCTGGGGCATCCACTGCTCCCTGAGTAGATGCGCTTTTTCTTTATATCAATGACATGACATTTCCTGCCAAATCTTGGCATTTGAATATGCCACAGTGCGTCTCCAAACTCCATGTTCATTTTTTTTCTTACCTTTTGAAAGAAAGCTTGACTAAGGATTGGCTCCTCTTCATCACCTAGAAAGATCACATTAGCTTCTCTACTGATAGTAGGCAAGATACACCTCATATTCCACAGGCAATCTGACTACAAGAGCCGAACTGAGCAAGAGTAATTCAATTGACTTCACTGAAGCTGCACTAATTTAGACCAACTATAAATTCATCTTTTCTTGTAAAATACGCCTARGACTGACCTTGCTGTATCCAACTGACTGAATTCTGGACAGTTTCTTACCCTCAGAATAGTGCAGAGATTGGGGAACTCCTTTTTTAGGAAACTAGATGAAACTTTACACTTCCTCCTTCAGGGAATAAGTCATAGGGCTGTACTAGAATAAAGATGAGGGCAGAATTAGGCCAACGTCTTAAGTAATACACATACTAACCACAATTTATGCACGGTGCTCTTAAGATATAGCTGAAAAAAACACAGTATTTTTCACAGTACTTTCTTTTCCTCTCCTTGCCTCTTTCACAGTAATTTATTTCTTCTTTTCAAGGTTGCTTTGTTTCTATGAAGAAAACCCCAAACCTCTGTGCACTTTATTGATTATTACGAACTACTGCAAAGATCAAAGATCCGGCTGGCTAGATAAAGGCTGTTATCGTGAGACTGTAGGATAGATCTTTGCAACCATTTCTTAAATAATGCACGTTCTATTTATTTGGGCAGGGTCATACTCTTAACTGGACACCCCGTTGACTGCAGGAGACCTTCAGGAAGGACCAAGGTGCCATTCTAGGAAAGCAAGGGAAGGCAAAAAGGAGCCCTGGCACTTTTCTGGCAAGGGGAGACCCATTTCAGCGCCGGAGCTGGAGCCCAGGCCAAGCGGAACAGCCAGGCCGCGCCGTCCGCAGCGTCTCTGCCACCCGCGTGCAGCTCCGGGCGCCTTGGCTCACGCAAACCGCGCGCGGCCGTGCTGCGGGACCACGAGCAGCGCAGCCCCGGCCGGCTCCTGGCCTTCCTGCGCCAACAGCAACAGG
>NW_028186867.1:11081892-11135512 GCF_003343005.1 Rhea americana | reverse complement strand
TCTCCCACTTTCCCCTTCCACCTGGCAAACGAAATCAGCACTCTTAAAGTAAACATCTGAATACATTTGCCTGAAGCTAACCCAGCTTCTTTTTAATCARAGAAAGAAAGCACTTACAGTAATTAAAGCAAAAATCAGTGTATAAAAATCAGCTTATAAATGACTTTCCCTGCACTGTCAATTATTCTAAAAACATTTTTGACTGCTTAAATTAATTTCAATTTGAATTCACGATGCATACTGCCTCAGAGTGAAATTTAGGATGCCAATTTTTTGCTCAACACCACTACTGAGTTTTGCATTCATATCTTTTTTATTATTGTTTTTTCTGCTCGTATTGAGTCACCACTACTGAAGGTTCTAAATATAGGTATGACTAACAATGCAAACTTTAGAAACTGTATGTAAACTACCACAGGAAAAACAGATCAGAGAGTTATGCTCACCAGAAATTCAAACAACTGTCACCAACCACTACACAGAAATAATGATTACTGCTTTTTTTCTCATTAGAAAGGCAGCTGTCATATAACTTACTGTTTGGACAGAAAGAAATAAGTTAGCATATTGCTTAAAAACTGTCTGCTACCTCCCTAAATGTGACTCTTTTACTGCATTTTGCCAAAAATATGCTAGAACATAAAATCCTTCATTCTGCAGAATAATAAATGTCATGTTTCCATTTCCTTGTGTCTTGTCAGACTGTTTAAGATAACGGAGATCAGATAAGACAGGCAGGGTGAGCTCAGGACCTCAGACTTYGGAGCAGTGGTGTTGTCACCGTCAAAGGCGAGTGACAAACTGCACAAAGACGTGAACGCCTGGTACCACCGCTGAACCCGCGACAAGGATCTGTTTTATATCTTCTAGCCACAACTCTTGACAAGGAGCTACCAATGCAACCTGAGAACTCTCCTCTCAGGCAGTAATGCTCAAAGACTGTGGCAGACATATGCTCAGGAGCAAAAGYAATTAGCCTACGTGCCCGAGCTGAGGCATGTAAAGCAGACTGGAAACCAGGCCTCCTTTTAGGTGTCATGTGTTGGAGGACCCAGGTCAACCACCAGTTTTTCCACACATGTTGTTTGCTAATCATACCCTACCAACACCGATTGTAAGAAATAAATGAGCATTTTTCTCTAGTTCCAGGCAATTTCTGCAGACAGACTGGAAGTAACACCACTTAACGGGTTGCAGTTGGGACCAAAGAGAGGTATGTTACCTGTATTTTGTCCATAATACCTACAGGTTTTTTAAAAGCCCCTAAAMCCTATAATTCAACTCTAATGTTGATTTTTCCATTTATGGGTAATGCAAAAGGAAGTTTATTTCTGAGGCTGCTTTATCGAGTCATTTTTTGCCACTAGTTCTCCCATGGTCGGTTCCATCTTCTCCAGTATCTGATCACACAGATTATCTGAGTATTTATTTTCAATGACTAGTACATTTAGACAGGCGTAACGTATCTGTAGTGGAGGCCATTCATGTCGAATTGTAGTGCATTGTTGGAGAGAAAGAATCAAGGTTGATTATTTCTTGCATTTAGGATAATTAAGTATTCCTGGTTATTAGATGCAAGTTATTATCAGCAATAATCAGCAATTTTGTGAAGAAGTAAAAAATTAATGTGCAAATAATTTGGCTAAATTCTAATCAGTGCTTATGCTGAATTCAGTGAATTCAGTGGTGCTGAATTTAGCAGAATTCTCCAGTTTAGTATAGACATTCACAGAAGTCTATTCTATTCTATTCTATTCTATTCTATTCTATTCTATTCTATTCTATTCTATTCTTACCTCGTTGAACACGGTAATGTCTGAACTCCTAAGTCTAGCTTTGAAGAACTCTGTCAGCTTGTGATGAGACGTTCAGTGGGATTTTCAGAAGAACTTTCGTGTTTTTTACCTTGGTGCTTTTAAAGCTGCCATGTTGATGAGAATAATCCCCCAACTTTGCAGTACCATATGGTCCATGAGCTGTTTGGAGACCATTTACTGCAGTTCCTTGTTAGTCATTCAACTACATATTGTGTCCATCTGCAACTTTCATATGTAGTTTCACTGCAATTGCCCTTTTTGGGGYAGTGCACTTCGTTTTGCTTTATGCTTGCTTGTGATAATGTCCTTTCTAGACACGCTTCACCACATACTCTTTTAAAAGATGCATTAGTGCCAAGCTAGTCCAGTAGGCACATACAGAGAGCACACTCATGATGTAAAGGGAAAAGAGGCTTGGTATTCAGCTTAGGGGTGAAGAAAGCACACTCCTTTCCTTGCTCACCTGCCCCCTAACCCTGCTTCAGCAAAGCGTTACGGCTGCTCCTGAGCTGTGGCAGCTCTCCTCAGCCAGCTGGGCTTACGCTCCTCTGCCACTGCTGCACACTTCCAAGCTCCCTGTCCCAGCTTGGTGCTTCCTAAGGGATCTTTAATGAAAGTGTCCCCAGCCACAACCTTGTGGTATCTTCAAGCCCCTGGGAGCAGCGGTATGAGTGGCATTCCTGCGAGGCTGGAGCCAGGATCGTGCTGTTGTCTTGGAGGCAAATAACCCTGCACTGTGATCACATCACATGCTGCAACCCGGGCAGGAGCAGCCAGGGCTGCAGCCAGTCGGACACTGCACCCTGGTGTCAGCAGCGTTAGCAGGATTAGCARGAGGAGGAGGAGGAGGAGGAGTCCCCTCCGCCAGGGCGGCACGCATCCTCCGGCACCGCGCACCGCTGGCTTGGGGGATAGATTGAGACTGACACAATTTGTATTCCATTAAAGACCTCATTACACATATTGCTCATTTAACCTTTTAAAAAGGCTGGAAGAAAGTGTGATTCTGGCTGATAAATATCTAAATTAAGTAAATTTAATTAAAAACTGTTGTAAATGTCATCTAATCTGTGGAGGCTGTGGCTATTACAGTAGTAGCTTTGAACCAGTTTCAAAGTGTGTAAAGACAGCCTCACACGATTTCCTACTGAATGATCTTTTTCCTCTCTGTTTCAGGAGAAGGAACAGGTTGGACTTGYATTTTATTGCTCAATAAAAATGTTGAACTGAAATCTTGGAGAACTTTCTTGCATCTTGTTGCTGCCAGGTGATGCTGACTGAAACAGTGGTTTCCTTCTGAAGTCATTAAGTGTTGTTTGCCAGATAAAAGATGGGGGAGGAAAGAAAGATATATACTGAGTTTCATCTAGGGAATCCTGCTTCTTAGTACACAGGAAATGAAAATATCAGTGCATTTTTTTTTCAGCTTCTATTCTGGCCACATTGTGCTGTTTGGGTGAACAGACCACCAGCCTCTCTATTACTTCAGTGCACACCAATGATATGTGCTCAGTGGGGAGCTTGATGAATTTAGCAAAATCTTGTTGGCTGACCTTTCCATCCTGGAGACATGGTTTCATTTCTGTTGTCTGAAATGAGCACCAAMACGACAAGTTATTTCCATGTCCCAGCTGGAATATCACACTGCTAATGTGTTTCCAAGGATTTCTATATCTGTACAATGTTATTACTTTCAGGTCCATCTAAGAACAATAACATTTCTTTCCTTTCTGCTTTCTTCATGTACCACCAAAAAGTGAGTTTATTTTGCTCTGTTTTGCCAGTCAATGCTGCAAATACTAAACCGAATAGTTGCCTCTTGGAACAGTTAGGCACAAAAGGTTGCAGAAACGTATTCTCAAACTGATGCTAAGACACATGCAGAAACTGGTTCAAGAACTAGTTCAGCAGTAGCCACCACAATATCTAGGATCCCAGGCAGCCAAACCGGTTGGACTACTGGTGACCAGACTTCARTCATTTTATTCTAGTCAGCACCAGCATTACTGCTCATTTAGCTCTACTGGTTTTACTGTTCCTCTGGTAGCGTAGTTAATGAACTCCCAGGTTTAATGGCCCCTCCTGTTAAAGGGTTTTTTTTGCTTTGCTTCTGACAGAGGCAAAAGAGATYGCTCTACGTGATGGGCTGGGAAAGAGCTCAGGCAGCACAGCTGCGGGCAGGGTGACCAGCGTCAGGGACACTAAGGGGTAGCAGGCAGTCACAGCAGGACAGGGGAGGCAGCCCGTGCCAGCAATGGGAACAGCTTGTCACATTGCACCTTTAAGCTCAGTATCCTTGACAGCRGTGTCAAAAATAACCGTCACTGGTCTGTTCTCTTAAGGTCTATGCTGATGTAAGGCATGTAGCTCTGCTAAGATTTCGACAGCTGGTGAGCACCTAAGTGCCCTTAGTGCTTTTTAAATATTCCCCTGCAATTCCACTGTTCAGCAAAATGGATTATGAATCCCAAAGAAACCCAAGAAAGATGTAAAAGC
This sequence comes from Rhea americana, assembly GCF_003343005.1. Classification (NCBI taxonomy): domain Eukaryota; kingdom Metazoa; phylum Chordata; class Aves; order Rheiformes; family Rheidae; genus Rhea; species Rhea americana. The sequence goes on along the minus strand of NW_028186867.1, from coordinate 11,131,199 downwards.
TGTTCAGATAATTCAAAATATTCAAATCGCCTTGCACCAGGGCACAGGTCAACCTCTATCACGGTTTGACAAATACTTTCATCTCGTTTAATAATTGGCCTCTTGAAAGCTTCTGAAACCTTTCTCTACTGCTAGAGGACAGATTTGGGACTAAGCACCGCTTACGGTTTTATTGCTCCTTGTTCAGACAGTCTGAGGCAGGGAACTCATTCTGCGCCTGGTGAGGCTGGTGACAGCTATATGACTGAACCTATGGAATCAATACTATATAAGGTGAGTGAATGCAGCCAGTTATAGAATTGGTAAGGTTGGAAGGGACCTCTGGAGATCATCTAGTCCAACCCTCAAACAAGTGGCCCATACAGGGATCAAACCTGTGACCTTGGTATTTTTAGCACCATGCCCTAACCAATTGAACTAAACCTAATCCCAGTGATTGAGGTTGTAAGGGACCTCTGGAGATCATCTTGTCCAACCCCCCCTTCTAAAGCAGAGTTACTTAAAGCATATTGCATAGGATCACATCCAAGTGGGTTTGAAACATCTTCAGGGGTGGAGACTCCACAACCACCCTGGGCAACCTGCTCCGTCACCCCCAAAGGCTGCGACGAGGGTGGGATTCGAACCCACGTGTGCAGAGCACAATGGATTAGCAGTCCATCGCCTTAACCACTCGGCCACCTCGTCTTTCCAATATGCATGTATGAATGTATAAAAACAGGTGATTTGGGTCAACCCTTTTTTTTTGTGACTAGGAGAGGGAACAAGGACGTTTCCTTCTTGAAGCCCAGCTTTCAAGTCCTCACAAGTACGTCCATTTCAAAGGGAATTCCCTTCCACCTTTTCTCCTGTTATCTTTTAGGCAGAGATGGGCAGGCTTTTCTTTCCAGTTTCACTTGATAAGTAGGATAGAGCCTCCACCAGAACTGAGGTGGGCTCTCAACTGTCCTCTCCAGTGTGCAACCCAGAGCAGGCTGAGTGATGCCTCTGCATGGGGCTTGCTGGGGTCTGGGGGCACCTGTGGGATTCCCACCTCTTCCTGCAAAAATTTGCCTTGCATTTACTGACATTTCCATGTACTTCCCAGGCAGACATGCTGGAAACCCACAGTCCTGTGAGTGCAACATGTTTCAGTCTTCAAAATCTGATGGCACAGAGTAGTCCCATGGAAACCGAAGGGCCAATTTACAGGAATAAGCTCTCGGCGTGATAGCGACGGCTTTTAACACAGGGCTGTAATGAGGTCAGATCAAATTTGAATGCACATAACCCCAGCTCTTACTATCTGAATTTCCATAGAGACTGTCTACATTCAATAGAGCAAAATTTTCAAGTACATTAGACTAAAAATCTCTGTTCTTTAACATTAATTTGCACACACTTTCTTGCAATGCCTTCTCTCTCTGAAAAAAATCCCTCTGTTTCCCCCTCAGCATTCATGCAAAGTCACAGAGCTGATTCCTCTGCATGCACAGCCGGTGATAGACACGGCAGGTGATCTGCACATTCCCATGCCTAGAAGATGCATATTGTATTGCTCCCTTACAGCACTTGTGMTTTTCCACTGAGCTGGACACCCGGCATTGTCACTCCTAGAGTATCTGTGAGTGCTGCAGGATTTTCTCGGGAAAGATTTCTTGGGGCAAGATTTAGTCAAATTTAATCCAGCTCACTTCTTGCAGCTCCATTTGTTAAGAGCAGCTCCTGTGCTAGGAAGAGCCCATCACTGTGTTTTTCCTCACAGTGTTACAGAACACAATAACAACACTACTAAACTCAATACCCTTAAGGGGCAGTTGTAGTCAAGGGTCACATTTTCCTTCATTCCAATTAACCTACTTGTCATATTTGATGGTAGATGCACTCAGCAAACTGCCCTCGAGTGTTTCTCATGCTCTTTTAGTAATAGAAAGTAGGGGGAAACAGAATAGCTCATACTTTTCTGTTTGGTTTGTCCTTGGTACTTTATCTTATGCGGAAACCTGCAAGAAATGGATAAGCTTGAAAAAATTTTAAGAGTTAAAGGTATTCACAGGCTTCTAACTTGTGCTACTGCAACAGTTTTAATAATATCAGTCCAAGGGAGAAGAGCGATCAGAGACCTTAGATTCCTCTCCAGACTTTTTCAACCCTTCCGTTACTATGCAAAAATGAAGAGTAAATATAAACTTGGCTTCAACAAGGCTAGACTGTATCCTCTCAATGTATCGCAACATGTTTTGTGGAAACAAGAAATGAAATCACATAATGCGATCCATGTAAGAGCCCGTTTGGGGCTCATGGTTTGTGCGGGAGTGTGCTATGGTCTGGTTTGCTCCAGGCCCAGGGTGCTTGTCAGTCTCTCCACCTGGCTACGTCTGCACACGCCAGACGTCCCATGCCCTTCATCATCTTGTTTCCAAATTTGTGTTTCTTAAAGTTGCGCTTTCCAATACCACATCTGCCTTTCCCAGAAAAATAATAATAACATAGATATATCATATCTACTGCCAAGTACTCAGAAAGAAGCTACTTGCCAAATTTTCTAGCAGTGCTGGATTAACCTTTAAGGGGCTCTACATAGTCATTTGAACTGTCAGGTCTCTTTTCAGGTGTGATGGCCAGAAGTCAGTAAATCCATTTATATTGGCAGTGTTTTCCCAACAAGGTTTCTTTGCCCTTAACCTGCTACAACTGCTGCTGTTTGAGCCATCAGGCAGTAGGGCAGATTCAATGCCTGCTGAAGACATCCCTTCCAGGAGAAGTCCTTTTTTCTGTTGTATGCTCCAGCACACTGGATAATTTCTTAGAGCCTCCAACAGACACATCTGACATCTCCCTCTGCAAGCACTGGTTTCCATTTTCAGTTGCACCTGGACTACTGTCCCCATTCCTTCGACCTCAGATCATGATTTTTTTTTAATTGGCCTTAGCTGTTTCCTATATGCTTGCAAGTATCTCTGACATCATTTTCTAACATTATAGGCATTCTGTTTCTCAGTTTTCTCTTAAATAAATCATCAACTTGTGGCAGTATGTGTTTCTCTGGTGACATCCTATAATTCTAGCGTACAAAATATGGAGTAGTGCTTGACTCTGCCTTCTTTAATAGGTGCTTTGTTTTCACTCCATTTCCACTAGCCCCCTGGGCTGATATGATACAGACTGTAGGTTTCATGTCCAAACCTCTACCTCACTGCAAACCACTTGAACTCATGCCATTAAATTGTAACCCATAGTTAAACAACAATATATCAGCCCTGTCGACTGAAAGTGAACTTGACATGTACAGATGAATTTTGGACTGTGATATCCACAAGTTAAATTATCTCAAGGGAGTGAATAAAGTCACTTAGAATAAGTATGCAAGTTTCCCAGACAGTTAAGAAATAATAATCTATGCCTTCCTTTTTTCCAAGGAATAGTTGCTTTCATAAGTGTTACTATTCACAAGGTCCTTTTCTTAGATTTTTTAATACTCTAAATTAGCTCCTAGCATTTTTTTAAAAATGTAATTTCCTGTGGTACCTCAGAGATTAGCATCCTGGTGTCTCTCAGTGGAGTTCCATCGAGAAGCAAGAGCTTTCACCTGGAGAGAGAGGAATGCCGTTGACACCTTGTGTCTTGCTCCTTTCTAATCTGCAGGTGCTGTCTTTTAGGGTAGAATTCAACTCATCCTTCCAAACAAAATACCCATGTACTCTATCAGGTCAATAGACAYAGGTAGATGTTTGTGAAGACCAAAGATTTCCCTTTCCTTGGTGCACCAGCAGGTAGAAACCTGGGGATTCATCATTTGCTGCCTCCACTGCCATTTTATGAGAAATTTTACAGGCTGAGCTGAAATTGTTATATTATGTGATAAAAAGCTTGTCTCCACAAGCACAAAGGAGCACAGAGGGTCAATTGCAGGTGGGGGGACCTGAGAAATACCCAGCCCCTCTACTCCCAGGAGAAGGACTCTACTCCCAGGCCCATCACAGCAGAGCCATCAGCCCATCAACCAGAGACACAAAGGCAGGTGGGGAATCCAAATTACCTTCCCAGGAGAGCATCAGCCCCATGGTCTGGGTGGGAAATCCTTCACGGTGAGCTGATGAGAGCTGCAATTCCCACCACCTCTTGGACTGAGGACGTCACTGCCTGGCAGTGTGGGATGCATTGTAAGTGTGTGACTSTGTAAGACTTATGGGGTGTTTAGGGGAGGAATCAAAGGCAGAGAGAGATCTAGGTGATTTGGGGAGGAAGAAGCATGGAAAAATAAAGGGACATGGGGATAAAAAGGGGCAGGCTGTATACAAACAGGGCTAATCAGTACATTTGCTTGGCTGCACTCTGCGCCTCATCAGCACAGTCTGCCTCTCTTATTAAACTCCTTCCTAACTGTTTTCATGGGTGTGAGACTCTCARTTCTGTGTGCATGTGTGTGTGGAGGTCTGACAGCCAGCAACCAGCTTTAGACCATGGGTGAAAGGGTCCATATGATGGGTGCCAGCAACCTGAGGGCATGGTGGGTGAGAGGGCTTATGTGCCTGGCTGCTGGCAACTGGGGAGACCAGTCATCAGCACCTTAAATTCAGTATCTTAAATTATTTTAATGACATATGCTTCACACTCATTGGACATTGTTGCAAAAGTTACTATTTAAGYAGTTAAATTATGGATGAACTTCCCTTTTCTAGGTCACAGTTTCAAGGAAAATTTGTGTCTCTGCTTTGTCTGGTTAGAATAAGCATAACAGCAGTAACAGCAAGCTTATGTGAGCTACGTGTACGCCCTGCTGTGTTAACTTCTCTCATTTTCGTTTTTATGTGCAGTTTGGCACTCTTAACATTTTCGTGCCACAGTTTTATTGTTAACTTCCCCTGCCTGACTTATCTGAAAACTATACAACACATCAAATGCTTCAGAGGCTTCCACTGTCAATAGTAAGATGATCTTTCCACACATCTTCTTTCTCCTTGGAACCATTTGCTTGTAGAGACAGAAGAAAATGTAGTTTGAACTTTCTTTAKCCGTTTCCTCTGTTTCCAGAGAGTTTCGGCTCAGTGGAAGCTCTTAACTGCTCCAGTCTTCCATAAAAAGCAACAAAAGCAACAAAAAAGTATTTTCATATTGTGAGAGGTTGAGAAATATCTCTGAAAGCAACGTTTGCATGGTGGCCAGGAGGTGCACCAGCACTTCCAAACTGGAACGACTTCTAGTTTGGCGCACAGTTAGTGAGACCTATTGCTCACATTCTGAATAGGGTGTCCAGTGCTGAGTTCCCCTCTATGACAGGACAGTCTCCTCCATTGCAGAGGCCACATGTCCCTCCTGGTGCTGGTGGCCAGCAGTATTAAGGGAGCTGGCAGGCAGCAGCAGCCTGGTGGGCTTCTCCTCTCCATTTCTGCCCAAGATGTGGTTGGACTTTCACAGAATCATGGAATGGTTGAGGTTGGAAGGGACCTCTGGAGATCATCTAGTCCAACCTCCCTGCTCAGCAGGGTCACCTAGAGCACATTGCACAGGGCCTTGAATATCTCCAGAGAAGGAGACTCCACAACCTCTCTGGGCAACCTACTCCAGTGCTCTCTCTCTCACACACATTGAAGAAGTTTTTCCTCATAYTCAGGTGGAACTTCTTGTGTTTCAGTTTGTGCCCAAAGACTTTCCTCTTTGCTCCCTGATAGCACTCCCCTTTCACTTCATTCCCGAGAGTCACATATTCATCTGTGCTCAGGGTTAGACTTGATTTTAAACCATAGCATCCAGCAATTTGGGTTATGTCTTGACTACAGTTCAGACCCAAAATATACAGGAGCAAATTAGCAGCTAATAAGCAAAAGGGATTGAGTATAGCTAATATATAACATAACAAGCTAATAAGCAAGAGGAAATGGTTATAARCAGAGGGATGAGACCAGCTAAGCAGCGCACAGTGCTAGACAGCAATGAGGATGGGACCCTGCATGGGCCTCTTGTCCCATGGCATGCCCTGGGTGGCTTGCAGGCAACATGGCATAACATTGGGGCAGTGGTAGCAGCCCACTCCCAGCAGCCACCTTCTTCCGTCTCCTGGCTGTGCGGGAGCAGAGTACCCTGAACCTTCTTCTCCTCCTTGTGTTACAGGGCAAAGGCCTGCCACATGCAGCCTTCCTCTGGGAATTTAGAAGATAAACTGCCAGCTGAGGGAAAAGGCTACACATCTTGGAAAAAGAGGATGCATCAGCCCTGCAAGGTTGCCAGTGAAAGTAGGGAGCCCCGGGAAGCACTTGCATCCTCGTCACTAATGCTTTCGCCTTCTGGAGCTTCCTTTAGGGCTGCGGCACTTGACTCACCTTGAATGCAAGAACTGTGCAAAGGTACTTGGATTTAGCAAAGCCCATCCGTGCCTGGTTAAGCACATAAAACCATTCACATGTGCAGAACTTTAAAAATGCTGCACTGAGCTTCCATAATACCCAGCCCAGTCCAATAGGGCTGCTTAGATGGGTAAACTGCAAAAGTGGCTGCAAAACAAGGGTCTGAGCTGGGAGCACTTCACCCCCCAAGAACTAGAACTTGAAAAGACTGGATTTTTGTAAAATAATAGAAAACATCTTTCTTTTAGGCAGAAATATGGAAGCAATCATTACAGATCTGCCTTGCCAGTTGTTTTTGCCTAGTATGGTGTTTTTGTTGCCTGCTTGCAAGCAGGACAAGGGAAGAGGCCAAGCAGAGGCTCACACGAAGGGGCRATTCCCAAGTCCGAAGGCAGCCTCTGCCCCAGCCTGCTGCCACAGGGAAAATCCTCCCTGCAGGGGACTGTGCCACAGTTTCACACGCTCCTCACCTGGCTTGTGTGTTAAGCCCATACAGTAGATCCCGACCCTTGATATTCAGCTCTGCTTCCTAAGGAGGCATCAGGTTGTCTGAATTTGTATGAGCACAGAATCCACAACATCTTTATTAGAAGGACCTAATCGAGAACGCAAAGTGACACCCATGCAGACAATTTATTTCTAACATCACTTCCCCAATTTCTCCCCAGTGAAACAGTCTTGAGCATCTAGTTATTCTTTGACAGCTAGAGTGATAATAGGAGGATATTTTTTAACGGCGGTGCTATTCAAGATCAGAAGGCTTCACATCATAAAACATCATTAAAGTGTGAATTCAAGGTTGGGAAAGATGAGGCCTTTACAAGACTAATGCAATTAATTCTGCTCATTAACTACAGCCTCAAAATGTGTATATAGAGTGTGATCTCACTTCTGCTGTGGAGGGTTAGGCCTGATTTTTTTTTTTTTTTTCCAGTGGATTTCCCGGTGATAAGGGAGCATGGAAAGCTACTTGTGTTATATTCCAATGAACACACAGTCATTGCCTGAGGAACACTAGATGAGGTAAAGCTTTTGGTGTGCAGTAACTTCTTGTCAGTGTAAGAAGATTAAATAAATTAAGGTCCAATACTAAATAATTTCAGTAATTGAAATGTGATCGAAAGAGGGTTTYGTTGCTTGTTTCTTTTTAATGTAATCCTTCTCACTCTGCCATCCGCCTCTGCTCTTGAATTCTGGAAAGCCTTAGCTCTCTACAGTTTATCAGAGCTAATTCCAACCTTAGTCCTTCTTGCTTTCTTCTCACAGAGGAATTCGCACAGTGGGACATTGTTAATATAAGGCAACTTTGATGCAAAAAGCAATTTATTTTGCCAGCAGCAGTATTCCCTTTGCTATTACTGAAGGTATAGCAATTGCATCCTCATAATCAGCCTCTTCTTTCTGTTTGGTCCTATGTGGAAGACTATGCTTTTGCTCGCTTGCAATCATTAAATCTGTGTGGTTGTGTGCATGTGAGAGAAAGAAGAGAAGGGGAAAGAAATAAACATCTGTCCTACCAATATATAGCCCTATTAGCTGGGCCCTGGGGAGCTTTCCCTCTCCTTCCCCTCCTTGCACACATACACGCCACCTTCCTTCTCTCTCCAGTGACTGTCCACACTGTGTTTCCACAATCTGGCAGTTCCTTGGGGCAGGGACTTCACTTGGCATTGCGAAAAGCCATGCACATTGATAGCATAATGTCATCGCCATAAACTAGTCACTCCACGAGCAGCCAAAGCGATGAAGCCTGCTACCCTACGGACAGGGAGGGGAGGAYGAGAAGGGAAGGCAGAGCAAATCGAGATGCTTTCAGCTCTTCCCTGCATCTGGGGGCAAGGAGGGTGGCGTTAGGAAAAYGAACTCACAGAAAGGTCTCAGAGCTAAAGCCTAGGAGCTAAAGATCACCATGAAGTTGATCCAGTACAGGGTATTTGGTATTACTTCTTGCTTGCTCTGAAAATGCTGCCTGCAATTTATTTTTTTTTAAGTGTGAATGCATCACTTTAATGCTTGTTTCATAGATTTTTGTTTCCATCTTATGGCCTTCGTATCTATTAGAAACATAGCCTGAAGGCAAACTTTCTCACAGTAGTGCCTTACTTCATTGTATGCTGCAGTACACATAGTCAGCTCTGACAACGTTAGTTCTGCACTGGCACACTGTTTGCTGAACTGGATGTGAGGAGAATTGTGCAAAACATGTGCTAAGTGAAAAAAAAATCCTGAATTGGTCTTTTATGTGAATATTGAATTCCATTTTAATGCTCTCTCTCCCCACATCTAAGTTTTGAAACCAAAATCTTAGAGCAGCAGCCAGATTTGACCTGACTTTGTTTGCAGATCTGAATCCCAAAGCTAATGCTTAGATGTGCCTTTCAGGTGCCTCATCTTATCAGTCCTTCTCTGAACTGCACAAAATTGAAGCTGTGATCTGACTGGTTTCTTGGGTCTTCCTTCAGTCAAAACTACCTGAGAGAATATATTTCAGCCTGAAGATAAAAATCAGATAAAACTCCACATAGCAAGTTCTCCAGCTCCAATGGCTATTTTAGTAAACCTAGCCCAAATATTCACATTTAGTAAAACACTAAGAACCAAGGAATTTTTTAAATGAAAGGTACACACTGCTCACACTGTACAGCAAACTGAAAGATCCTCAGCAGTGTCAGATTCACAACCAATTCAGCACTTACTTACCTAAAACTTTGGAGCCTGAATAAATCAACCATGCTCAGGGAAGTCCTTCCAAGGCTTTTCAGGCTGAGACATGGTGAGCATACCTTTGGAGGCAGGTAGGGTACGCCTTTTCTATGGCATGGGAAAGACCACATGACCTGTAGACTTCTTTCAAGCAAAAAAAGTAAATGCAGAAGCTGTACCTGATGGGGAAAACAGGTTAAGAGGCAATTCTGTGCTCGTGCTTCATGAGTCTGAAGTATTTGGGGCTATTTTACGGGAAAGGAGAGCTCAGAGGACAGTCTAAAGCACTGTGGTCTTCTGGGTGATAGGCAGCTCAAGCACTCACATAGAATCACAGAATCACATAAAGGCTGAGGTTGGAAGGGACGTCTGGAGATCATCTAGTCCAACCTCCCTGCTCAGCAGGGTCACCTAGAGCRTGTTAGACTGGGTTGTATCCAGGTGGGCCTTGTGTATCTCCAGAGAAGGAGACTCCACAACCTCTCTGGGCAACCTGTGCCAGTGCTCCGTCACTCTCACAGGGAAGAAGTTTTTGCTCATATTCAGCTGGAATTTCCTGTGTTCCACTTTGTGGCCTTTGCCTCATGTCGTGTCGCTTGGCACATTTATAATATATTTCTTTCTTCGACTGTTGGAATACTATTCCTTATTCCTCTTCACTTGACCAGATCTGCAATTGGTAGGTTTAAATGTAATGAGAAGTGTACTCTTATTAGGTAAGAAAAAAAATTGTTTTCAAAAGGATCTCATAGATGAGATCCTAAAATCATGTTTGCATAGCTTTTAACATTTGGTCACATTGTTTATCCTTAGTGATGTGTAAAACTGAAGCACATTAATACTGCCTGGGAATTAGTATGAGGCAGCTGAGGCAATTTGTTAGTATACACGTCTTTTCTTACAGAATTTCTGTATGGGGGGGCTCCAATAAAATTCTAAAAACCGCAGTTATTTAACTCTACTGACACTATGATTTTCTTTTGAAAGATGTAAATGTGTCTCAGATTTTTATAAAGACGGTCACCCTTACCCCCTACTTTAATTTACCATTTGTATTTTGGCACTGACAAAAACCTTATGTTCCTGAAGTTAATATAAAACATAAGAGAAATGATTTATATCTCTGTTTTGTTTTCTCTTTAATATTGAAAAAAAGGTATCAGCAAAGTACTATTTAATATGTCTTATATTCAAAGTATTTTTAGAAACATAATGGATAACGTTAGCCTAACACTGCTGTTAGAATTTGTAGTTGGTTAATTTTGTCAGCTACCCCCCAGGTAGGAAATGGGTATCACAACCAGAATTATATCTGAACACAGAAATGCCTAGCTAAGTCTTATGTTCTTGTAAGAATAAAATAATCTGAAAGAAATAAATATTTGATTTTTTTCATTGGAGGGGCTTGTTGCTTGCAGAAATGTAAGATTCTACTGCAGTTTGGTTCAAGTTCTCAGTCCGAGAGTTTAGTTGAATTAAATACAGATAAAAAGTCCTCGGCTTGCTATTCCAGGAATGCAGGCACCTTCAGCAGTGCGGAGTCTGGAGGGCGCCCGCTCCAGCACCAGTAGCACAGCACTGGCTTCTGTAGGAGGTGCCGCTGCGGGTGGCCTTAACGGATGTTCACACTAGCTACCCCTGAGCATCGAACCCAGGGCTGGATAACAAGGCTCCTTAGGCTCCCTAGATGTCASGAGGCAGAAGCCACAACTGCGATAAAAAGTCGTTCAGCCCCAGGAGCATGGATCTGCAGAGCAAAAAAAAATCAGTGCTGATTTACCAGAGCACGTATTTTATTCAGACTAGATCTGGTTGGGTCCTGTACGCGAAGCACTCATGCACTAATGGAGGGAGTGTGCCGGGAGCTCACCTCTTCCAGCTTGGTTTCATCCTTAGGGGATCCAGCTGGCATGCCCCAAGGCAGCTCTGCGATGAAAACCACGGTGCTGGAAGTGGGGATGATCTGGGTATTCACTCCAAAAGCGTGCTCCTGACCTGAACCGAAACACCGATGCAGTTCATCCAGAGGCTCTGCCAAAAAGTGAGTCATGGCATCTGTGCTGAACCATTCTCTGAAGCCCACCGGCTGAAGGGATACGTAAGGGAAACGGAGCCTAAATGTCACTGGCGTGAGCTGGCACGAGCCATCCTTCCTCTCTTCACTTCCTTTCCTGCCCTGCCCTGCCATTCCCCTAGCTGTTCAGATAATTGTTCCATTTCAGCTTTTTCTACATCAAGAAACAGTTCTAGTTATTGACTTAAAAGGCTTCTTCTATCTTCTGTAATCTACATTTTGCAGAGCATATATCCGGTTATCCAGCATTTCCATACCACAGTGAGATATCATAATGAGGATGTATAGTTGGGATTTAGGTTAAATAAAACTCACTTTTAGCTCTTGATTTTTCTGGCAAAGATGTAATAGGAAATCAAATTTTCCATTTCCCAATTTAGAAAAAGGGCTGAGCAAGAAAGATCTCAGAAAAAGGATTCTAAGGGATGCTGAATTCTTCTTTTTTTTCCTATGGCAAGTCAGAGAAGGCGTTGGGTATTTGGGACACACATACCAATTCATTGTGTACTGTCCTCATTTTCCCCATGCAAAGTACAAATGGGAAGAAAAGCTCCAGTGGGCTCACATGCTAATTTTTCTCATTGCCTCTTTAACTTGCACAGATTTCTCAAATATTGACTAGGCTTTGAACTCGACCTACTTAAAACGCTGGATACGGCTTTCACTTAAACAAACACCCCTTCGCGTCATGTCAGTATTTTAAGGGGCCTTTGCAGCTACCGGGAACGTTGGGAATATCGCTGTTGCAATAGTCCTTTATATTGCTGCGCATGTTGTGGAGGAAGTCAACTCTTGCTCTGTTGCTCTATGCTTCCCGTGGCTTTCATGGATTTCAATTTTCCCCAGGGCATCTTAATGTTAATTAGCAGAGGGTTGAATTTATCCTCAAGTCTGGACCTGCTCTTCACCTTTAGATCAACCTTAAATTCTTCAGATCGACCTTCAGCTTCAGTTGAGCCTGGAACAGAAAGCTCTTTCAGAAGCCAGGCTGAGACAGGCCGCAACTCACTTCCACATCCTCTCCTTGCCTGCCAACAGCAAACTCACAATTTATCTTCCTTCTGCAGCTCATCTCCGCTCTTTACTCCCTGGCATTTGGCCTGCTTTATTTACTCGTTGTTGTTCAGGGAGGCATTTTGTGCTTTTCATGAAATCAGTCCCCAGGTTTCTGATTATTCTCAGCAGGCAAAGCAGCAAAATACAATTCAAAGTTGGGCTGGTATGAAAACTCACAGGCATCTGGTGAAAGAAAGAAAGAAAAATGATGTAATGTTCTGGGAAATTGAGACTGGCATGGATTTTTGATGTATAAAACCCTTTTTCTTCTGCACAGTTTCACAGGGAATACTCTTGCAGCCAGAAATGCCACTTTCACCTGAGAAGAGCAAAATAAATTATCTTTGCAGCGGAACAAAGTTTCAGTCACCCAGGAAGAGAAAAGCACGACACGTCTTCCCTTCCAACAAAATAAAAGTATTCTGGTCTAAAAGGACAAGGAGAAYGATAATAGTAATAATAATAAAAGTATCATTATAAAAATAATMTATATTATTATTATAAAATAATATAGATTATATTATAAAAATAATACGTAAGTATTATTATAAAAATAAGAGGTCAAGCTCTGGCAGCAGGGACGGACCTCTGTACCCGGACCCCCTGCGACACCCTGCTCCATCTTCCGCCCTCGCTCCCTCCCCGCCTGATCAGCGCCCGCCGCACGGCAGGCGTCGGGGCATCGCCGGCGCGCCAGCGGCAGCGGCTCCCGCCGCGACCCCCCGGCGCGGTGACAGCGCTTCCTCGGCGCCGCCGCAGCACGACCACCGGCCCCACGCCGCGCTTGCCGCGTCGCGCGGCGAGCGTGCACCCATCAGCCGAGCGCTGTTTAATTCTTAAACTCGTGTGTACTTTAACCAGATTCTTTTTATTCAGCTTGCTGGAAAATATTCCCTTTGATGTTTTTGCAGACAGCATCTTAAGGCGTTACTTCGAATTCTTCTCGAGAGCTGCCCTTTCCGAAGTCATTATTACTCATTAGGTATATTGTGCAGAAAGCAAAGTAGGTCACGGATGAAAAGCCCCATCTTAGCGAGAGGCACCAGTACTGCACAAAGCTATTTTCAACTTTCATGAGATAAAAAATGTTTTCTGTAGGATGAAAGCTGTCACTGCCAACTTACAAATGAATGCCAAGTATGTAAAAACTTTCATTTCGGATTCCCAGTCTTTCATATGTTAAACGCATTGTTTTAGAATTCTATTTCAAAGATAATTCTCCGTGCAGAGCGTATACGTCCCGACTCCTGAGGGTGCTGCGTGCCGAGGTAAGGGGCAGAGCCGCACTCAGCTGGTGCAAGCTGCTGTTGGCTCCGGTGGCACTGGGCAGCTCACACCATGTGAGGGTCTGCCCCGGCTGTCCCCAAAGGGGGGACAAAAAGGGAAGAGCTACCRCGGTGGGCACCCGCAAACTGGGTGACAAACTGCATCCTATATGCTGTGGGAACACCTTACAGCTCCTGGCTACCTGCACTTGGCATGAAAAGAGCGAATCCGCATCTGTAGTCCAGGATGACCTCGAAAGGAGACGTGATGRCTTCAAAAGCAGCACTTCAGTGCAAACCGTCCTCACACAGCTATTGCTCTGGGTTGTGACCTGCCAGTTAAAACCGAGTTTTAATTTTTGTTTGACTGTTCACCCAACTGCTATCATCATGTTCCTTGGAGACGTCAAATAAGTACTTAGACTATCTGGAGTGATCTTTCACCTCTTACAGTCGGTAGGCTTCGCTCTTTGGCATTCAATTTAACAAAAATTCAGCAAATATCTCATTTTATTTGATTTCCCTAAGGACTTAAATACGTAGTTTTGGTAGAAACTAGACTGCACTCAAAGTATGTCCCTTCATCCCTTCAGAATATACCCGAAGCCTTTTCAACTGCTATAGAGGTAATTAATAAAATCAGGCTTTCAAGTTGTTGTCGCATATAGTAAGTTGACATGTATGGCAACATTAATGTTATTTAATGACTAAATTTGTTTTGCTGGTATAAACACCTTGCTACCTTTCTCTTCTGATTGAAGAAAAGTCAGTTAATCTTTTCATTAAAAATGTGGATTCATTACCGTTGAAATTTTGACTTATTTTTCTCTTTAAAACAATAGGTGCTTAAAGTTAACAAGTAAAATATAGCAATATATGGGAAGATCTGTATTTATTATCATATATTAGAATAATATGAATTAACTTAAATACAGTAATCAAGTAGTATATGTTTTCAGCCACGTTTTTAAAGAAAGTCATATCCCACAACTAATGGAAGTTATTCACTAAGCATTTGGAAGAAGGGTTTGCTACAGTGATAAACTTTTTTTTTTTTTTTTTTGTCACAGCTAACTTCTATTGCAAATACTGAAATAACATTTTCTGCCTTACATATTATTCAAGTAGCTCAGGTCAAGGACTAGATCATTTAAATTGAAAAGCGGGCACTCATTGAAAAAGCAAGAAAACTTGTTCTCATCCCCTAATCTAGGAATAAAAAAAAAAAATGTGAAAGAAGGAAATTTACTACTTCTAACATAACTAAAAGACAGGTGACCATAYATAACCAATTTAATTCGCCAGACAGAAGTGGTATGTCTTTTGATTAATAAGTCTGTTAAAATGCTTAATGTGCTATGACAGATTTACTTTTTCCTACATGTACAGCACATCTAAATTAGCATTACTGAGATAATTAAAATAATATCAAAATGTTGAATTTGTGTGGTTTAAATAATTGTTTTCATTCAAATCATGAGAAAGAAGTATCATCTAACAAATAAGAAATGCTTTATCTGACAAAAAAGTAAGTAACTTAAAAATCAGGGATCTGAATAAATATATGTAAACCACAACTCCATAAATAAAGCCTGTGTAGATTTTGTTTACCTTTTAGTCTTGCAAAGATAAATGTAAATGCATATCAGTTATTGAGAATCTGCCTTTSTATGGAGAATTATTTTAAAACTACAAATTCAAAACAAACTACAAACAAGGCTTCACCATCCCCTGTTAATGATTGAAATTGCAATTAAAAACAGTTGCTTAAATCACTTCGATTTAAATGAGTACTACCTGTAGGTATCCATTCGTTTATAATAGAGCTCTCTGAAGACACAAAAATATTACTACTCTGTGTAATGCGGCGGTGAGGGCCGTGCGTGGGAAGCGGCAGGCTTGGAGTCCATGCAGGATCGCTGTCTGCGCCAGACAAATCATTTCACCCTTCAGTCGACTACAAGTTGTCTTGGCCAGGACAAGTCATTAGGGCCCATGACCTTGAGCGGGCCTCCAGAAGTACCTCAGTAGAGAGCAGAGTTGCTCTACATCGCATTAATGCACACGGTTTTCCTCACGCGGTTTTCTGCCAATGCTGCATGCACCATTTAGCTGATTATATTGCTCGTCATTTCACAAAAGCGTGAGCCAAACYGCATAATACAGCAAATGGGGTCTGTCTGTCTTGGGTTTTTTTATGATGCTGTCTGTGCTTCCAGGTTCTCCAAGTGGCCCGTGAAAGACACAGAGCCAGCAAAACGAGAAGTGAAACACGTGCAAATAAACTATTGTAGAGAAGAGACACTCGAAATCTTAACTCCCAGTTTCCCAGGGTGGCTTATGTGTATTTTTTGTGTGGCTTGYTAAAGGTGGGCAGGTTTAGCTCAGTTGGTTAGAGCGTGGTGCTGCTAATGCCAAGGTCACGGGTTCAATTCCTGTACAAGCTATGCTGAGGGTTGGACCAGATGATCTCCAGAGGTCCCTTCCAACCTTACCAGTCTGTGATTCTACAGCATTTGTCAGTATGATGAGCATATCATGAAAGATTTCCAAGCTGCAACCAAATTCTGAACTGCTGACTCTGGGTTTCCTGCGACTGGCTTTTTCAGGGGAGTGGGGACCCAAAACCGCGACAGGAACAGAGAGGAGGAAAAACTTGGTGCCAAATTAAAAGACTGTGAGACAAGAACCTCCGACTAGGTTAAACAAACTGAAAAGAAAGCCAAAACGCTTGTTTGCTTGGTCGGAGGAGAAAAGTGCTCAGAAAGCCCTGGGTGCTTGTTTTAGTCTCACAAGAATAAAAACATGAAACAAGGTCTTGTAGCAAGAGAAGCAAACTCAGAGCAAAACGAGAGGTTCAGCTTCTGGAAAACAAGAAAGTGACTCTGCCTGGGTGGCTCTCACCGGCGCTGACCTTGACTGCAGCGTGAGAACGGCAGCCCAGCCCACGGCGTGGTGGGTGGCGACACGGGACCCCAGGGAGCACGGCCCCATGCCAGAGGGGCATGGGCCTTGTCTTCCCTCTCTGCAATATATCCCTCACCATGGGTAGGGTGAAAGCTGCAAAGTACCTGAAGATACAAGACTTCAAATGGAAATTTCCAATTTGCGTTTATCCTGTCTTCGTGGAAAACAAAATGTCAGAAATGTTTTGGGCTTTTAGGAGGAAATAGGAAAGTTGGCAAATATTTTAAGGGTCAATTACTTGCTCAGTAATTGAAATAGGGTGCATAGGCTTCTGAGAATGATTTACACTGTACTTAGGCACAGGGAATTGTAATATATGTTGCTTTTTTGTGTGCAATTTGTGAGGCCCACACAACATGCAAGAACGAAGGCGTTTCAGTCTCTGAGATGCCCTCAGACCTGCTTTTTGGCTTGCGGTACTTCAACTGCAATGCCTATGTAGCGGAACTGACATGCACATCCCGTGTCAGATGTAGAGAATGTGTTAAACTTCTCCCTTTTCAGCAGGTCAGAGTTTCTTTCACATCAGGTCTGCATTAATGACCCACTGACCTACTTTTCTGATCTACCTGGCAGAACTCTGCAGCCCGGAAACTCGAGACTTTGTCTGGCTTCAGAGATTTGTTTTGTTTAGATTTTGTGACAGAAACCATTAGGAGAGTGACACTGCAGATAAAAATGAAATGTGTCGTGCTCTTTGGTATCACAAGTGTATTTTTTATTTAATTGTGTAAGCGTTATCCATCATGATAGAACTGTCTGTTTCTTTTTTATGGCAGTGTGTTTTATAAGGTTTTCTTCTCCCTCCCTCAAATGAAAAAGAAAAATGAGCTGTGTACCTTTACCCAGAGATTTCTAACCAGTGCTGCTTCTTTGCCTGCTACAGACCAAGAGTAAAGGGAAAAGGCAGGCATAATGGATCAGTGAGGAAAAGGCATCTTCTGCCTGTCTTAAATCATCTACTTTACAGAGAAGCTTAAATTGCTAGAAATAAAAAAGCTCCTTGGCAGCTCAACAACTGCATATAAAACAAATCATATTTTCCAGTGAATCGTAAATGTCACCATCTCAGATAACATTTATGCTTTCATAGAAATAGGAACTTAATTTTCCCCAGTTATATTATTAACTCACTTTGGTGAATCAGATCACCTACATTAAAACAGAGCAAGCCAGTGACTCAGAACAATGATCCGTTTGAAGAGCGAGTGCAGTGTGTGTAAGTACCGAGCTGCACGCAGATGGAACGGCTTCTTTGAACCACCAGATAAAAACTGATCTGTTAAAATTCTGCTAAAAATGGGCACCAAATGCTTGTTGTCAGAAGTGACTGACAGCCTGCGTCCAAAGCTGAAATGAAGCTGGTTTTGCCTATTCATTCAGTGGGTACACGGTGACAGCACAGGAGAGAAGGAGGACCATGATGGGCTGTCATGGAATGAGCTGGTTGTCATCTCTTACTGTCCTTTTATAAATTCTGGTAGTTAAAAGGATCAATAAAAAMCACAGTTATTGCAATATTTTATTTCACATTTCAGTCTTTCTATGTGGTTCCTATAACTTAGCACTTAGATAGCCCCTCGTCACCCTAGTATGCAAACCTGTCATGACTGTTGATAAAGTCACCTCCACAATAATTAAAAGCGGTACTTTATCCCCATGTCACAGACAAGGAATTAAGACAGMAGGATATGGAATGATCAGGCCAAGAAAAAATGTAAAAGGTGAAACCTGGATCACCTGTGATTCAGTSCAGTGCTATAACCACAAGCCTCCCACCCCCTGTCTCCATCAGCCACTTCATCTGTTTCAGAGCTGTGAGATGTTGACCAGGATACATTCATACAACTTACTGCAGGCAGGAGCAATCTTGCCCTGCTTGTGCTCCCAAACGGCAAGATGTGAGTGAGTCATTCTCACCCAAAGACAGGGCAGCCACGGTCAGCCTGGCACCAGGTATCAACCACTAAGATCTGCCATGCCATGGGGTCCATTAAACCGAGCTCTGAGCTCGCACAGCTCCAAGGGGGCTCAGAGCACCATCAGGACTTGYTTTCTCCTATTGACATATCCTTTGCAATAATATAGCACTTGGGACTAAGACTGGCCTTTCGGGGGATAGAGGTGTSCCCCACAAAACTCAGTGGGCTAATTGCACATACTGTGAACTTAAACAGTCAACATTCAAAGCTTACTAAAGAAAAAAATCATTTATCTCAGTCCTGGTGGGTAGACTGACTGGTAGTTGCACGTAAGACAGATACGACTTGATTATAATTTAATTTCTGCTTGACTCATCTACAGTTTAAAGAGTTGCTGCCAGTGACACTGCCATTTTTTTCCATGAAGTTATGTATTTAATTTAAAGCAAAGAAGCCTAGAGASTGACACAGATACTTTGAAAATATGAGCTGCAAGTCTAACTCACACAAAAATATATGTGTGAATGGTGATAGCAAATCCTGTATGCTAGCAGAACACTGGCKGATGGTAGTATTTCAGAATTATACCTAAATGAAAGATTTTCCCTTAGTTTAGAGGTTGCAGCATCTAATCTGGATTGYCATGAATTAGTGTTTTTCACCATGTGACAGAAACATTTTGATATACTAATGAAAGCAATGAAAAACATATGTCACTGTCAGATTTCAGGCTGAAAAAGTGATTATATTTTCTCATCATGTAGAGTCCAACCATTCTAGCTACATGTATATTCCACTGCATCCTGCATCCCTTACTCACAAAAGCAAAATGAATCACGGAGTAGACTGCGTAGCTGTTTGATTCAGTTCCTGCACATTGCATAGATTTTTGTAACACAATAAACATCCTTTTCACTAGCATGTTTTGCTCAAAAATGTTTACCCTGCACTTCTTTGGCTTCACAGCTGTTGAATTTGGGGCTACCTTTGAAGGCAAGTCTATAGGGGTTTATTCCTATGCTTCTGGTTTTGAAGGCTTTGAAGGCTCTGGTTTTGAAGGCTGATTTCAGTTTTTTTTAAGGCACTAATTTTAAGTAGAAACATTTTTGAAGTATCTATGGCTCTTTCAGAAACTCAGAAAGCCCTTGAGTGCCCATAGTTGAACTCAGAAATATTGAGGCATGACATGTTAGTGGGCACAAATGATGGCCGAATTTATTTATTTAACTGTGCAGCACTGGATTTTGGGACCCAAGAAGCAGCCACTGAGGAAAAACGTTGAATTGTCAAGTGCTTGTGGGCTGACCCCGCTTGAGAGCTCATCTGTATTTATTCTAAGTGTCCTATGGCTTAAGGGATCACAGCCCAATAAAAATTTCAGGCATCTGAGACTCCGTTCGGCAGTTTCTACCCATCCCATCCCTCTCAGTCTCCATACTTGCTTTCATGATCTTTGGGTCAGTAATGCCTTGTTTRTAAACCAAACCCTTGCTGACCTAAATCCTCACATACACACTGGCATACATGTAGACTTTCCTTCATAAAAAACAGAAAAACATTTGAAGAATAGTAAATTCAAAGGTTGCGCTTGTTTTAATGTGCTTTGAACTGTAGACAATGATATTTGTGAAGAAATGAGTGTTGGTTACTTCCCAAATGGGAGCTCCATCCGCCATTCCTCYGAAGGGCTAAGTATCCTCTTCTCCCTGACCTCAAGTGGGAATGGGGGCACTGAGCACATCAAAGCCTGGCTTCACTTTTTTGCAGGATTAAGCCCTCAGGTCTCTATCTTTCCTCCATGGCTTTTCTTTTGTGTATTCAGCCCAAGAGCTATCTATAATTTTTGTCACTTTCATTTCCAGTATGTCAACATGGATTATGAAAAGTAAGCCACCTTCCGCCCATTTAGTGGAGCGCATCGCTGCGGATAATCGCTCTCGAATGTAAATTAGTTTACTGTTACCTGGTTACTGCTGTTGCATGCCCAAAATGGAGAGGAGATGGCTTCAGCGTGCTGTAGGTTTAACGTGCGGTGGTGAATACACATCCAGTCGCCCCACAGGGGAGCCCGGAACAACGCACAGCRCTGGGATGCATGAGTGGGAATACATCCATTTGTATTTACAGTGGCACGAGAAG
The DNA here is from genome assembly GCF_003343005.1 of Rhea americana. Classification (NCBI taxonomy): domain Eukaryota; kingdom Metazoa; phylum Chordata; class Aves; order Rheiformes; family Rheidae; genus Rhea; species Rhea americana. Next base: position 11,110,750 of record NW_028186867.1, on the reverse strand, counting down.
GGATCCCAAAAGCGGGCTTTCATTGGGAATTCTCAATCACATCCATTTTTCMTCTGGAGAAGCAGCCCGAGGTCTTGGCAGGACACATCAGGGAGCACCGTGTGGGAGGGAGAGGGCTGAGCGCCAGCAGGAAGGATGACCAGTTTGGGTCACGCACCTCCTTTCCCAACACCAGAGATGGCAAACAGCCTCAGGAGACCCTGGATAGGGTCTCTTGTCCCTGCATGTCACCTCCATGTTGGAGAAAAATATTGCAGAAAGGAGACAGCCCCAAACCGAGTTAGCCCTGTACTATAGTGCTAAAAATTGGTGTGCAGAGAACCTACCAACATACTACCACRTGGCGCAGGGGAAGGGGGACAATTAAGTCCTTCTGCAGTGAAGACAGGTCGCCGTTCCTTTAAAGGAGCAGCACGAGAACAGTGTTGCATTTGGTGCTGCTTACCCATCCGACAACAAAGCTGCTGCTGTAGTTTTAAGTCGATTGTTGTAGAAGGATCCAACACCCTTCACATCAATTTTTTTCTCTTACAGGCAGACTTTCTCCTATACTGTCTCAGAAAAGCTCTGCCCTTGAACTCAAGGCATTTCTCTGGCAGTGTTCAGTGGAAAAGTACTGGATGGATTACAATAATGATGCAGGTTTGCCTTCCTTTTGTCCCCACAAAGAGCTTAAGTTAAGCATAAAGACACAGATATAGGCACCCAGTTTCCACATTAACGGCTTGTGAAGTAGCAGACACACTCATTTGCATACCTACATACTCACACACACACACACGCACCCTCCCACACAGCTAYGGGCACGAAAAAATATCAAACCCCTTAACGGACAACTCAAAAAAGAAATTCTTTGTACTCCTAAGAGCCAATAGTATTTTTAATGGCAGTATTTAATAGACTCACATTGATATCCAGTAGAGAAATGTTTGCTGCCAGAAACACTTCCAAGCAGCAAAATGCTAGGCACGTTGTTCACTATATGCTTTAGCGCAGAATTGGCCAAGCCTTGCAGATGTGATCAGCTCTGTCTGGTGTGACCAGCAGTCTGTTTGTGTCTGGGTGCACTTAGACAACAGCAGAGGTTTGCTCCTAAAGACACTGAACAAAACGTGGGGTGAGCAGCAAGGAGAATACACCACTCTCACAACCACACCGGCAACTGGGCTTTCAGAGCAGGGTTGAGGCTATCGAGGAGGTATCTTTTGTTATCAGTGGCTTGAGGATCAGATATTTAATTATGTGCCAAAATTTTTTAAATATGAAGGGTCATACATTCATATTCTATTATTACTTTTTATTGTTAGTCTTTATCTCATGCCATCGAGCAATGTCTGATGAGTAGCATTTTTTCCTCAAATGGGAAAATATTTTTCTCCTCTCACTAAAAGTTTTCAAATTTCCCTTTTCTCTACCAACAAAATTCATTCTGCAATAGTTCTTACTTTATTGCCAACATGACAGAATTCAGAGACACTTTTCTGAGTTATGCTTGACAACTCATTCAAGTAGCCGCTTGAGCCCTCAGAGATATCTTTTACATTATCTGTTGTCACAGACACTTTTGCTACAATTGTACCTAAAGTTTGTGCATATTCCTTTCAGGTTCCTTTCCTTGAAATGCATAAAGTTAAAGGAAGAAACATTCTTGACAGCTTATTGTGTAAATCCTTCTGACACAGTTTCCACATTTCAGTAGGAGATGAGAACTGATCAGTACAAAGTAGGTCAAGAACTCCTAAGAGACACAGTGACTGCCTTTGATTTTTCTACCTTGAAGTTCAAAGAGCATGAGTAAGTTCATTGAAAAAGCAAGAAATGAGTTATTTAAAGAAATAAGGATTCCACTTTGCATGTAGTGACCTGAAAACTTCAGAAAGAGTGGGTCATGAATCAAGCGGTGTATGTGTGCATGCAAATGTGTGAGACTGCACATACTTTCTGAAAATTGTTTTGGGACAATATAATCATTACTTGACAAAGAACTCTTCCTAGCATTGAAAGCTGTTTTTAAATGAGTTCAGTGAGAAGCTGAATGCTGTATGTTATAACCATATACTATGCTTCATATCAACCTGAGTTAGCAACTGCTTCTGCAAACAGTTTGCTTTGACTGACAACTAAGTGGATTAAAGTTTAGAAAGAACGGCAACCATCCTCTCCTCCTCCTGCTTGTATGAGTTGAAGGTAAGTAGGCTGTCAGGATTGGACCTCTGTGGATAGGATCTATATCCAAAATGCCACTTGGCTTTGGGGTTAGGCATTCATAACCCGACCSTCTCTGATTTTGTAATATAGACATTGTCTACATGATTAGAGCTAGTACAGCAACAGAAAAGTAAAGTGATGATAATGCACAGGCAAGGAGTTACAGGACCAAGGCCTAGATCAGCTACAACAAGACTACGTCTGTCAAGAAGAATGACATTTTCCACAGTTCCTCTGTTCAAAGGGCAGATTAATTGGGGAATCTCCAAGGACTTCAGTCCCAGCTGCCGCATTAGCACTGCCGGGTGGGTGCACACATACGCTGAGCCAGGTAATGAGCAAAGAGATGAGCTACCTCAAAGYCTTCTTGCTCCCCTTGTGGCTGCACCTGACCCTGGTTAGCCACCGTTTAGGGCAGATAAATCGTAGGAAGGTTAATGTAACAGATGGAGATAAATGTAGAGAAATGACGGAGATCTTATCCCAGAAATGCTAGCAAGGTCAATTTAAAAGCTGTTACTTGGAAAAATCCCCCCTGTGAGCACTGAGAGATGTTCTGATTAAAGTTGTRTAGGTGGCTGAATTTTGTTGTGTATGTCTGTATCACTATTAGAGATATTCTCTTTGTTTTGTACCAGAGACAGATAGCAAGTAAACCTTCCTGCTGAATTAGAGGTAGTGTGAGTAGAAATGGAAAGTAAGTAGTTTCAATTTACTTTCATTTTATTTTACACACTTTTGTTGAACACCACACATGGCTGCCATGTGATAAGTAGGTTTTTCGTGCTCCTCATCACCGGAAAATGTGCCATAGTATTGATGTGTACTCCTTGTTGCACACATCTTTGCTGACATGAGCACCCTGCTCATGGCCTGGGCCTAGGCCACGAGGAGGGTRTGCTTCTGGGGCCGTTGAGCTGTGCTTTAAGGGACTTGAGAGCAGTCCAGCACTCCTCACCACTCTGTCCTGCCTGGGAGAACAGATGGCTCAAGCAGGCCTTCCTTCCAGCTCTTGAGGGTCAACCTTGCATTGGGCCAGAAAAGGGTGCCCCCTGGGGCAGTTAGCCAATGCAGAAGCCACATACAGGCAGGAGCAGGAATGTTAGGAGATGGCCTGTTCTTTCTGCAGCCCAAAGTGCTGGTGTTTGACCCTCAGCAGGGCCAGACTCTGCCTCAAGGACCCTCTCGTGTCTTCCTGCTTGGTGCCATGAGGGTCATACCTAAGCAGTTACGTTTTCTGTGCAGTAGCAATGGGGAAAAGGAGCCTTTAGCTCACAGAGGATGATTTTCTCCAAGACTTATTCAAGTCAAAGAAATGTAATATATCACCTATGGGCACGTTTAAGGGCCCAGCTCTTCCTGAGCCCAGCACAGGATGTCCAGGTTTTCCGTGATGACCCAAGAGCACAGCCTGTCTGTGGCATTATTGACCTCAGTGCTAACAGGCAGCACATGCAAAGCTGTTTACAAACAAACAAACACTGAAATTCAGGGGGATGCTTTAAGAGAGATCTAAGCTATGTAACTGTTTAATAGCAATGTTACACAAGTTGTGATCGTCAGAGATATACGCAAAGCATCGTTTAGAGAGTGAGGAGATATTTCTCCCTGGACTGGCAGATTTAGCTAAGAGAAAAGCTCAGATGAGCCCCTGGGAGCACAAGTCCTTCTTCTGGCTGCTGGTTCGTTGGGTTCTGCTTCAGACCTTGCTCACAGCCCAAAAGATTTTTTTTTTTTTTTCTGTCTGCATCAACGGGCTTAAGGAAAGATGTTACATTGCCTAACAGCCCTTGCCTGGCTGAAGGAGAGGACTCCGACTTTGCAGCTCTGGCACAGGCTGTTTGTGAATAGTTCTGACTTTTTTTCTGCAGTACAGTGACCTCTGCCAACATGAAGTACATAGCGAGCAACAGTTCTCGCTTGCTAACCTGTGAGTCTAATTGGTATTCTATAAAAGTTCTCACAATGCCTTTTAGTCTAGGAAAATGTCAGAAAACACAAGGTTCTGGTTTGGGTATTTTTTTTTGTTGTTGTTGTTTGTTTGTTTGTTTGTTTTTTGTAAAAGTTCCTCCAAAGGGAATCACTTGTCCCACAATTGCACAAACACTCCCTCTCAACACAGRCTGGGCATCCAAGCACTTAATTTGGGCTTTTGAAAGCAGGGTTGCACAGTACAAACTTCAAGATGTTTACTTTCCTGAGTATCTTTCTGGCCAATAAGAATGACTTAATTCCCAGGGTGGTCCAAGCTCTGTTCTGTGTGCCTGGAGCCCAGATGCCAGCTTTGAGACTCCTCTCATGAGCCATGTGGAAGCAGCACCTCCCAGGGTCGAGTGCCTGGCTGTGCACAGGCATGGTAGGAGGCATTAGGAACAGCTGGACTTTCTCCAGTGTGCTCACAGCTGTTCTCCATCGCCTCCAACCCCACCACACAGCCCCAGYAGAGCTAAGCCAGATGGAATCAGCCCAGAGACTGCACTTGGCCTCCAGGCAGAAWTGTCTGACTTAATAGATTGAAGCTAATTAAGCTAATGATTGATTATTAGATAGCATTATTTTTTTTTCTCTAGTGCCATTTATATCATTGGTGAGAAGGGTTTTGGCTTTGCCCTGATGACTGCTGGGAAYCTCACCTAACTTTGGATTTCTGTTAGTTGTTGAAACTTGAAYTGGTCATCTGAGATTCACTTTATATGTGATGTAGGGAAATGAATATTTCCATAGAGTGAGTTGTCTGATTGGCCTTAGCCATCTCTCTTSTTCTTTCTACCAACTACAAAGGGAGTAAAAGGCTGACAAGCTCAGGAYTGAAGATCTCTATCTTCAGTTACCTAAGTTCAGGTAGATGAATCTCTTGCTCGGTAAGGCAACCTACTAGACTAATGAGAAGCACTCGGTAGCCCCTTTMTCCAGATGTGTCCTCTTGAAAAAGCAGATAAATAAGTAGGATCCTTACTCAGAAAATCCCTATGTCCTATATGTGCAAAAATAAAGATTGCAGTCTCTGGAGTATGGTGGGTTTCTGGACTGTTTCTGGGGCAGCCTAATTTCCTCTGCTCAAGAGCTTTCCTTTTATAAGAAAGGGTAGTGAGTCTCCATCAGATTTTTCTCTTCCATCCCCCTTAAACAGAGAAAGYAGTGCTGTCAGTGAGCATGGGGATCATTGTGGTCTGCCTCTTTCACTGCAGTCCACCACCTGCTGATCACCTCTGCAGTATATTGTAGCTGTGGGGGTCACTCTTGCAAAAGTCCCCACTTAGTTCTGCAGAGCCTCCAAAATCCAGCCAAACCTGGAAGCCAAACTGTTTGCCTGGGAACTTCCCTCCAGCAATTTCAACAGAAAAATTGGAGAGAAACCCTGCTCACCTTAGTATTCCTATTTCTTCCTCCTTGACAAGAGAGCTTTCAGCTGGTGGACAGGTATTGAATTTCTGTGTGTCAGAACCATGCACAGTGCTAAGCAAGGTTAATAGATTTTTTAAAGCCAGAGGGAGTATTCTGATCGCCTCATCCGACCTTCGCTATAACACAGGGCAGAGACAGGAGCTGTAATTACATGAAATTTCCAGCGGAAATGAAAGAATGCAGTGCGTACATAATTGTCCTGCCAATCAGATCATTCCACAAACCTCCAAATTCTTTTACCCTCAGTAATTTGGTTGAGCAGAGTTTATAATCACAAGGTATCTCAATAAGCAACTCGCATCCTGTGTGAGAGAAGATTGATGTCTTCGGCCTCCGAAGATGAAGAGGAATAGTCCATGCGCAGCTTACTCTGATTTGATTTTTCCTCTTCTTTTTTTCCACACAAGGCAAAAAGCAAAAGGTAGGTGCAGCTTTCTCCTTTCCTGACAGCTCTTTACAGCTTTTTTTCAGTTGTCTTGTTCTCTATCTGGTGAGCAAGGCTGAAGGGTAGAGTTTCAGCTCCTGTCTAGATAGAAGTTAATTAATACTGGCCATTGGCCCTCTGACCTCACGACTGGTGATGTGGCTCCAAATGCATTTCCACGCAGCTCCAGACCAGAACTACCTTCTCAGGCAAACTCACAGATCTACTTTAAAAAAACACCTTGAGCGTGGGGAGGGACGCTTCCCAAATAAACTGCTTGCTCAATTTTTTGGTCTGATTTGTTAATAAACCAGCTTTCTAGTGAAAGGAATCTTGGACCAGAGAACATTTAGACACTACTGAAAATATTCCATTGAGCTGGTCTGCTGGTACGCTTCTGCAAATTAATGAGGGATCATCTCTATTTGCACCAGTTCACCAGCAGCACAGTCAGCAAGCAATTAAATTCTAACAAGCACGAGACTTATGAGAGGACTTCTTGCACACAGGCACTTGTTGCTAGGGCTTAAAACCAATCACAACAAGGGGTCTAACTCTCCTCTTCTCTCCCTGCTGCCTTCCCCCTCCTCCACCCCAGCAAAAACATTTATATATTTTTTTCCATTTAATACTGTGATGTGTTCTCACCAGCTGTTATTTCAACAGGTCCTACGGAATGTGTAAATTCTTCCTTTGCAGAATGTAATCCTATTTGGCAGCATTACGAGGGCTGTATAAAGGGTATTGGAGAGGTCACTGTAGAGAAATGGAGAAGGAAGTTTGCCAATGATGTGTTAGGGTACAGTGGCCAACTTGGCAGCTGAYTTATCCTCTCTACTCATTCCCATCCCCTTACAGGTTTCAGCCCCCATTCAGAGCCAGTGTAATTCCTGTTCTTGTACTGCCCTGAAAATGCTCTCTCAAGCACCTTCGAAAGCACAGGGCCCTCTGAAGAATATTGGAGGGAAATCTGCCTTCCTTRCTTAAATGATATGGATAGATACGAGCTTTCTAGGGAGTGATGCTGCTCCAAATGTCCCTACATAAGTCAGTGGCTCAGAGCTGCCAAGTGCAGGCCAGTACTGAAACCTATCTTCTCTTTACATTTTGTTAATTTTGCATCATCTTTTAATGTTTTAATACTGACATACCAAATAAACCTGARGAGCCTTGATTAGACACTTAGAAAAGGTTTTAAGAAGTAGAGAATCATTAATAAAAACTTAATTTCAATTTTTCAACTTATCTCTTTGACAATAGCTGATTTTTTCCCCCAGGTGAATTATTTTAGAATCATAGAATCAGTAGGGTTGGAAGGGACCTCTGGAGATCATCTAGTCCAACCTCCCTGCTCAGCAGGGTCACCTAGAYCATGTTAGACAGGGTTGCATCCAGGCAGGTCTTGAATGCCTCCAGAGAAGGAGACTCCACAACCTTTCTGGGCAACCTGCGCCAGGGCTCTGTCACTCTCACAGGGAAGAAATTCCCCCTCACGGACGGGTGGAACTTCCTGTGCTTCAATTTATGCCCATTGCCTCTGATCCCCTGTCACATGGGACAACTGAAAAGAGTTTGTCCCCATCCCCTTGACACCCTGCCTTCAGGTAGTTGTACACATTGATCAGATCCCCCCCCCCCAGTCTTCTCTTCCCCAGGCTGAAGAGGCCCAGCTCTCACAGCCGTTCCTCAYAGGGCAGGTGCTCCAGCCCTCTGATCATCTTTGTAGCCCTAYGCTGGACTCTCTCCAGTAGCTCCATGTCTCTCTTGGACTGGGGAGCCCACAACTGGACACAGTACTCCAGATGAGGCCTCAGCAGGGCTGAGGAGAGGGGCAGGATCACCTCCMTYSACCTSCTGGCAACACTCTTCCCAGKGCACCCCAGGAGACCACTGGCCTTCTTGGCCACAAGGGCACATTGCTGGCTCATGGGCAACTTGTCATCCACCAGCACTCCCAGGTCCTTCTCCGCAGAGCTGCTCTCCACAAGGTCAGCCCCCACCTTGGACTGGTGCCTAGGGTTATTTTTCCYTAGGTGCAGGACCCTGCACTTGCCTTTGTGGAACCTCACGAGGTTCCTCTCCGCCCAGCTCTCCAGCCTGTCCAGRTCTCTCTGAATGGCAGCACAGCCCTCTGGTGTGTCAGCCACTCCTCCCAGCTTGGTAKCATCAGCAAACTTGCTGAGGAGGCACTCCATCCCCTCATCCAGGTCATTGCTGAAAAAGTTGAACAGGATGGGATCCAGTACTGAGCCCTGGGGGACACCACTAGCCACAGGCCTCCAACTAGACTCCATGCCACTGATGATGACCCTCTGAGCTCTGCCTTTCAGCCAGTTCTCAATCCAACTCACTGTCCACTCGTCTAACCCACACTTCCTTAGGTTATCCAGGAGGATGTTATGGGARACAGTGTCAAAAGCCTTGCTGAAGCCAAGGCACACAACGTCCACTGCTCTCCCCTCATTTACCCAGCCAGTCATTCCACCACAGAAGRCTATCAGATTGCTTAAGTAGGATTTCCCCTTGGTGAAGCCAYGCTGGCTACTCCTGATCACCTTGTTTTCTTCCATGTGTCTGGAGATGACATCCAGGGTGAACTGTTCCATCACCTTTCCAGGGATGGAGGTGAGGCCGACTGGCCYMGAGTTGCCTGGGTCYTCCTTCTTGCTCTCTTTGAAGACTGGAGTGACACTGGCTTTCTTCYAGTCCTCAGGCACCTCTCTAGTTTTCCAGGACTTTTCAAAGATGATGGAGAGCGGCCTGGCAACAACATCYGCCAGCTCCCTCAGTACCTTAGGGTGCATCCCGTCAGGGCCCATGGATTTGTGGATGTCTAGTCTGCCCAGAAGGTCTCTAATCCTWTCCTCCTCAAYCAAASGAAAGTCTTCCCTTCTCCAGACTTTCTCCCTCACATCCAGGCTGCAGGATTCCTGAGGGCTGCCCTTAGCAGTGAAGACTGAAGCAAAGAAGGCATTCAGCAATTCTGCCTTCTCTGTATTCCTTGTCACCAGGGCCCCCGCCCCATTCGTAGCGGGCCCACATTTTCCCTAGTCCTCCTCTTGCTGCTGATGTGTTTGAAGAAGCCCTTCCTGTTGTCCTTGACATCCCTTGCCAGACTCAATTCCARMTGGGCCTTAGCYTTCCTCGCTGCATCTCTACATACTCTGACTGCATTCCTATAATTCTCCCAAGTAGCCTGTCCCCTCTTCCACATTTTCTTCTAAAATGTCATAAYAGTCTCTTAAACTGGAGGGCTAGGGTGATCCTCTGAAGGTCATCTATTCCTTTCTTCTACCCAAGAGGAAAAGTTACTCAACTTGACTTTAAAAGTCTCTAGCAGTGGAGTCAGTAATGTGTCTCTTTAGGCTAACCTCTCCAGTACTCCACGTTTCTTTCTGTTAAAAAGCTTTTTCCTGATACCTAGCTTAAGTCATCCTTGCTGTCATTTGAATCTATTATTTCTTTTTCCTTCCACCAGGGAAAATATACTTGTCTTCTCTCAGCAGTCTTTTGCATATTTGAGGAATATTTTCATTCTCACTTCCCTACCATTAWTCTTCTTTCCTTTAAGTAAAGCAACCTCCAACGCAGTCATCCTTCCTGATCCTGATTTCTAGCCCTCAGATAATTCCTATGACTCTCCTCTGGGTACTCTCCAYTGGGATCATATCTCTCCAGAAATGCAGTACCCAATGCTAAACAAATTCCAGCTAAAACATTATCTGTGCTGAGTAGAGCAGAMAGATATTTGTTCTAGATGGTGTATGTGTTGTCTGCACTACATCTAGTAATTTCCAAAGGTAAGAGAGAATCTGTTCTTCTACAAAGAGCAATAAACTCTACCTGTGATCATGATCCGATGGGTTTTCCTACAAGAAAACTAGGAGAAAATTATATTAATAGAATTCAAAACTTCTTTTGAATGTATTTAAGAGTACATTCTTAACCCTGTGCATGGTGCACCAGATACTCCTGCGTAAATAGACATTTGCTGGGACATACTGGCAGCACAAGTTCTGGAATTAAAATTAAGAAGGCTTAGCTGATAGTAGGGAAAATTTGCCAATGATCTTGGATAGAGAGCAATCTTTGGTCTCAGTTTTCATGGTTCCCAAAAACCCCAGTGTGCAACACTGGAATGCAGTGCACAGCATCTATCTATAAGCAGCATGCTTGAGAAAGTGCTTACTTTTTCATTAGAAAGAGTATTTTAGGATCTAGCCTTTCTTCCCATACAATTGTATGTTTCTGACTGTCATCAACAATAAGAATGAGTACATCCAAAGCTCAAGCAATGGCATTTTAATGTGCATTGGGTTTTATCTGCAACCCTAGATAGGGAGATGTTTCAGTCGGGATGGAGTGAGGATGAGCGCCACTCTGTTCGCCCAGTGCTTGCACGCCCCAACATAAGCGGAGGGGTTGTGGAAGTGACAACCAGCCTCCTTTCACATGGAGGCCGCCCTGACACTGGATTGGTGCCTCCATGCCAGCTGCTCCATGCAGGCAGAGCCAGTTCGAGTTTYGGGTGGATGAGCGGACCCTGCCTACGTCCGTCCCCGGCATCTTCTTCTCTGATGGAGGCTCCCTGGGGCTTGGAGCATGCATGCTGGCACCCCGGGACAGCTTTTCTGCAGGAAGCCTCCTGATGCGGTCAGCTCAGAGCCTGGGCTGGTGTGGCTCTGGCTGCAATGTGTGAATGTCACCTTTTGGCAGAGATTATTAGTAGGCTTTGTCTGACTGACAAGCTCTTGTGTTTTGCTTCAAATCTTCGAAGGCAGGCAGACGGGGGGGGCAAAGAGCACTAATAGAATTCTTCAATGTCATTTTAATAGGATCACTGTTTTGTGATAGCTATTTTTTCCCCTCTTTATCTTTCTCTGTCCTCTGCTAGGCTTCTGTGTTAATGCCCTCTGGTGATACTGAATTCTTTCCAAGCTTCTTGAAAAAAATAATAAAAAAAAGATCCCACCAGCATTAATTATTGTTCCAGGAGGATATCTTGCCTTAAAGATGCAAGGTTTCTCTGAAGCCATCTGTCTGGATTTTCTTCGCCTGGGACAGAGAGAGCAGTTAGCAACTCAGTATTTCAAAAAGGAAACTTGCGGCTAGTGTAGATAATATGAATGACCCAGTTGCCCTGGGAAGGGAAGTGCTGTCTCAYGTGCAGTGTGTTCCATATGCTATCCATCCACCTTCCTCAGCTAATGAGGCTCAGACTTCTTCATGCTGGTCAAGATAAATATAAAGCTTCGTAGCCCTGAAATCACCATAGTGAGGTTGCCATGGCAAAAAGAAAAAAAAAGTTCAGTCCATCACAGATTAGGCTAAAACCTGATACAAAGAGAGACACTAGCACTGCACTGAGACACAGAAACATGTGTGATGTTCTCCAACTTATCATGCTCTAGGTACACRTTAGCTTTTTAAAAATTTCCTATTCTTTTCATTTTTCTAACAAGGTATGTTGGGATTCTGTCTTAAGGGAAGATGTTCTAAGAACAGTACTGGGAAACTGGACCATCCTAAAAATCTAACTTAAGTATAAATGCGGTGGTGTGTCTGAAGCAGAAATCCTTGTTCAAACCACTTACTTACATTAATGTTTCATGACTTAGCCTGCAAAAGAAAAGGCTTTCTCGTCCAAATTCAAGATCCCAGCTCCACAATTCAGTAACACTGTTGATAGCCGGGCTGCTTATTTGCCTTCCAGAGTTATTATGAAGACAGGTTATTTAAGGTTTGAAAAGCTCCATGGAGGTTCTAATAACAGCAAGTTATTCATGTTATGGGAATAGAGGTATACAGGGTGYGTTGTCCATGGGCACATGCAGTGATGTGGAATGGGCATCATATGTACCTGGTCACAGAGATTCCCTGGTGCACAGTGCCCACACATGCAGTGCACCTGCCCTTGGAGAGGCCTTCTGCCCTGCATGAAAAATTTAAATTGTGGCTTATGACTACTGCAGCTTTGTTTTCAAACTCAGCTGGGACTCACCTGCAGATTCCCAAATGGGTTGGATTCTGAAGGAAAGGACAGACTGCCCAAGGGCTGGACCATCTCAGCAAACTTCACATATTGTCCGATAAAATAACTTCCTGTTCTGTTCTCAGTGATTATGCATGTTCCATGCAACAACCAGTCCACCAAGACACAGGATTTCCACAAGACTAGCACTACAGCTTTGTAAAACACAGCATTAGAGCCTGAGACTTCAGAGACCAYATACTAAATGTAAGGAGACAGGTCCATCCACTCACATTATTAATAATATTTGGCCATTTCACAGCTAGCCCTTCCAGAGTCCAGCACTAATTTGGAAAAGTGTCTGGACTGATATTGCTTTCCTGTTCATCATATCTGGTTTTGGCCATAAAAACCTGGGAGCCAACACAGATAGTTCCTTTCTCTGTAAATAAAATATCAAAGAAATACTTATTCCTCCACAAATATTTCTTCAAGAAAAGGAAGGTGCATCTGTGAAGATGAGTTGGATAACCACCTTTAGCAGGAATTTAGGACAAGAGTCTTATAAGATGTATTATGTTGGGGCCAAGATCTCTCCTAGTCTGCTCAATGAGTGATAGCTGCTGAAAAGCTCCTTCATGGATTTCGCAGTGTGTAGCACACCACTGTTTGTTCAGGTGAGAGATGCAAGACTACCACCTAGTCCCCTGAGCTCTGCCACAATAGGACTGTATCCTTGCTTACAGCCATCAGAAGCTTTGGCACAGTCCAGTGGGAACAACCATCTGACTCCCAAATAGCGAGCAAGCCATGGGGCTGTTCCTCAGTGTGCCCTGAACAGCTCTAGAAATTAGTTTTAGCTAGCAGAGACAGTGGATAGGTTCTGCTGTGTTCCAGCTGCAGTGTCTCTGCACTACTAAATCAGGGAGTGGAGCTGCAGGGGTGAGAAGAGAGTGACAGCAGCCATGTAGCAACATCCTCAAGTGKGATTCAGCTCCCAGGAGCCTGAGAGCTGCTGCCCTGCAGTACAGTCTGCCAAGGCCGCAGAGGTCTGTAGGGACCATGAAGAGGCTCTCACGTCCTTTACCAGTCTATYTGTCTCTTGGTGTGGGAGCCATCTGGCTAACCAAGTATCCATACTGCCAAGCCAGGGACTTTCCTCTGGGTGATCAGAAAGTCAAAGAACTGTGAAGATACTCACTCATATTAGCGTAATCAACTTGGATTAGTATTTTATCAATATTTTGTTATTCTTATTTCAAAACAATGTCATGTCTAATATGAACTTTTTGGTTTTCAAGTTGCCGGTTATTTTTTAACACCACAGACAGAYATTAGCCCTTGGCTTCCTCACTCACGGTACAGTTTTCTCAATCTAGAAGTGCCTGCTTCTGGGTTAGGGTACTCTTTACTTTATAAATCAAAAGGAGTTTAACGCTTTGTAGTTCACCCGGTAAGAGCCATCTATTTATGTAGGAGTTTCTCCAAACAGAAGTACAATATCCTAGAGAAATGCATGCAAATTACCATACCTCGAACAGGCAATATGATGAGGATCTGGCACAAGTCAGTCCTATGAAGTTGTTCACATGCTTATCTCATGTGCTGGGATGGGACTACTCTGGTAGAGGTAGGCTAAACCTATTGCTCAGGCTTTACTGGATTCAGATCCAAGTCTTTCCTGAAGACTGATTTAGATGTGACATTTTTCAGGAAAAGATGCCTAGAGCCATGGTAATGAGTGAATCAGAAACGTACATGATCAGTTATTCTTGACTAGAGTTAATGCTATAGGTACCTAAGCTCATGTACAGGAATAGAGTCAGATCAGAATGCAGGAAAACCAAGCTGATGACTGGTACATTAGCTAGAGCTATTAGAAACCTGTGCATCAGATTTACACAGGGAATCATAGAATCATAGGATCAGTAAGGTTGGAAGAGACCTCTGGAGATCATCTAGKCCAACCTCCCTGCTCAGCAGGGTCACCTAGACCATGTTAGACAGGGTTGCATCCAGGCGGGCCTTGAAGATCTCCAGAGAAGGAGACTCCACAACCTCTCTGGGCAACCTGCGCCAGTGCTCCGTCACTCTCACAGGGAAGAAATTCCCCCTCACGGTCAGGCGGAACTTCCTGTGCTTCAATTTATGCCCATTGCCTCTGGTCCCCTGTCACATGGGACAACTGAAAAGAGTTTGTCCCCATCCCCTTGACACCCTCCCTTCAGGTACTTGTACACATTGATAAGATCCCCCCTCAGTCTTCCCCAGGCTGAAGAGGCCCAGCTCTCGCAGCCGTTCCTCATAGGGCAGGTGCTCCAGCCCTCTGATCATCTTTGTAGCCCTATGCTGGACTCTCTCCAGTAGCTCCATGTCTCTCTTGGACTGGGGAGCCCACAACTGGACACAGTACTCCAGACGAGGCCTCACCAGGGCTGAGGAGAGGGGCAGGATCACCTCCCTCCACCTCCTGGAAACACTCTTCCCAGTGCACCCCAGGAGACCACTGGCCTTCTTGGCCACAAGGGCACATTGCTGGCTCATGGTCAATCTGTCATCCAGCAACACTCCCAGGTCCTTCTCTGCAGAGCTGCTCTCCACAAGGTCAGCCCCCACCTTGGACTGGTGCCTAGGGTTATTTTTCCCTAGGTGCAGGACCCTGCACTTGCCCTTGTTGAACCTCACGAGGTTCCTCTCTGCCCAACTCTCCAGCCTGTCCAGGTCTCTCTGAATGGCAGCACAGCCCTCAGGTGTATCTGCCACTCCTCCCAGCTTGGTATCATCAGCAAACTTGCTGAGGAGGCACTCTGTCCCCTCATCCAGGTCATTGATGAAGAAGTTGAACAGGATGGGACCCAGGACTGAGCCCTGGGGRACRCCACTAGCCACAGGCCTCCAGTTAGACTCCGCACCACTGATGAYGATCCTCTGAGCTCTGCCTTTCAGMCAGTTCTCAATCCACCTCACTGTCCACTYGTCTAACCCACACTTCCTTACAAGACTGCAGTGGGACGTATTCAAACATAGAGCTGCCCATGCTTTTCTTGGGTGTATGTATCCAGRGAGTGCAATCCTGCATACAGCAGAATTGAGCATCCCAAGTACTGCCACTGATACTTCACTGAAACCGGCATCACATCTAATAGCACACAGACAGAATATAGCACAGCCAAGGAAGGAAGTAAAGGTACTTTTCAYGGAGAACATCGCCATCTTGTGCACAGTTGCAGTTACTTTGTGCCTGGTGCGCTTACGAGAGGTGATACAGTGGAAGTTATTCATCCTTCCTTCGTTTCCTGAAAACTCTAAGATGCCTGAAGCAGAGTTTGAGCCACGGAATGGAGAAATCTCTCGAAATAGGATTAGCTTGTTCCAGTCTTTAAACAACAAGAGCAGAATCTGAACTGCTTTCAGTGCTAGCAAATGTTTCCTTTTTATCTTGCAAAGTGCTTTATTAAGTATAATTAATGTAAAAAAAAAACCCAGCTGTATCACAATGAAATGAATAAAATAGTGAAAAATCAGGGCTAACAAAGTTCTACAAAAGCCTACTGTTCTGTAACAAACGGAATAACATTATTTATTCACGGACTATATGCAAATGTTAACACCAATGCAGATGTATCATAATAAATATGACAAAGCAGAGAATTCYTTTGTAGGAAAGTCTGGCATAGATGGATAAACAGAATGACTAACACTATATCCCAGGGTAGCAATTGCCCTCCTAGTGTTTCAWAGCACGCTACAAATACAAATGATTAAAAACTTGAAATAGCAATATGAGGTCAGCAAACAAACTTGATTTCACTGGAAAGGAACGCGAGGCCCAAGTGAAGCCGTGTTGCTGTGTAAAGCTAGACAGGAAAAGTTGTCCTAGCGACAGTGGCAGAGTCCAGTTCCATGTCTTGCCCATGAACATGTCCTCCCTAAAAGCACAGAGTAATATATAATTGCTCTGAATGCTCTGGGAGCCTCCCTGTGAAAGATCTGGCGCTCCGTAACCCATAAAACACACTCTTTCCAGGGTTTTCACATCATCCTGCCTCACTGTATTTTTTTAACAATCATCTGCATCTCCTTGGGCAACTCCACATCAGTAAGTTTTCATCTCACGGTTAAGCAGAGTGGTGAGCATGTGGCTTTGATCATTCACTGGAACTTAGTGGGTCTGAGAACCCATCTTGCCTGGCTCTCCATCAGCTGCTCAGCCACAGTCAGGAGCAAATCTGCACCAACTTCTACACCATCACCAGGGACGTGTTGTTCTCCGGTTTGCAAACATTCCCAGTTTGATGGCGCAATGGAGTAAAATATAACAGCACTGGAATGAGAACATGACTTTTGTGTCACTGAACCAAGAGGTTCTTTGCACTGTGGAGAGAATTAATTGGCATTTTTGAAGCTSTGTGTGGAGGCAAATTGAGTCCAGAGTGCACTCCTGGTTTCTTTCTCCCCACTTTCTAACCAAGAACGTCTGTATTCAGAGTAGCACCTGCATTTATAGGACTCTCTGCTTTTCAGAACAAGGTCTAYAGGACACAAACCAGGGGATATGGCAGGGCCCAGTTTCTTGCATGACCTCCTAAGGTAACCACAGGTGTRCCATGCAGACTTGGAGTGGCAGGTATGGTGAAGTGGATCTAATGCTAAAGATTTCCTCTTGGCTGAATTTCTGGAGCAACGAAAATATGCCAGTATTTTAGCCAGAAGGATGTCTACATGCTTGCTGGCTATCTTAGCAGTGGGAGAGGAGGAGAACAGTGTGTCTGTATGTACAAATGTGTACGATGTCTCCCCACTGGCACTTCTCTGCGGATCAGTGCATCCATATTCACCTAACTTTTCTCTTCTTGTATGCTGAAACCAGCAAATGTGAAAATTACATGAGTCTGCACCAAAATCCTCCTCTTGGCCTGTGGTTTTTGCTCTCATCCACTGCACCTGCCTCAGCACCGTGTCTCCAGGCACACAGGGAAAGCTCACCCTTTGAGAAGAACGGTGTTTCTACCAGTGTATCCTAGCACTAGTTATCCTTGAATCTTTCTCTTATTACCAGTCAAACTTATTTTTATGATTTTGTTTCACCTTCACTATCCTTCTCTAGGGCTGGAAAGACTTCTCATATAAGCCTCCCAGCTGAGCCCCTTGTATTCACTTGGGCCTTTCATCCTTCATCTCTTCCACTGTCTCAAGGGCTTTCTCYCTCCCTCTTTTCCCATGGGGAGAAAGAGGACAAGAAACTTCTTCGAGCTTCTATATTTCCAGGATCAGCTCTTCAGTTTGGACAGAAGCTAGCTAGCTGGCACCAACCAAATGTTCACCAAGGATTGTTCCTTCTTTCTGTAGTCTTCCTGTTCCCCAGCACTAATACATTGCTAGTAGAGATGTAGCCAGAGGGAATGCACTTCAGCTGAAAAGGTCTGGGAACATCACAGGGTAGAAAATCCAGTCCACATTTTGCATATTTTCCTATTTTTGCTTCATCTCACCAAATTCTGCACCCTTTTAGCATCAGCACTTTATTACTAAAGAAAATTGTTAATGCTTTAGTGCTATGGCAGAGATTAGTCTTTCCAAGTGTCTGTTGCTGGTCTTCTCCTACTGTGGCAGTAGCCCTCGCAGTGGCTCCTTTAATTGCCTGGGCCAAACACTATAAGCCACAGTAAGTTAACCTGAGGGATCCAGCACATCCTCTACCTTCAGCTTTATATAACATAAATTATCTGCATGCGAGTAAAAAATTAATCACATTTCCCAACACGCCCAGAAGGACTGTACTACTTCACAGACGGATAAACTGCAGTGAGGCAMACAGAAAAGTTTTGCAGCTGGTTCTGCTGTCCTTCTTGTAAATGACAGTATTCCCATAGGTATCTAAGGGAGTGGTATCAGGATCACACATGCCACAGCAGGAGTCAGTGTTACTTTGGAGGCAGACAACAGCTATTTGGAAAACCAAGACTTCTTCTCACTACAGATGTTGTAACAGTTGCCTCCAGGAGAAGTATCTCTRTAAGGAGATTTGTGTTTAAACTGTTCAATATACTGAAAAAATATGACTTTTTATAGTAGATGTATTGATTAAAAGGCTTACAAATGCACATAATAACATTCATCTCATTAATTGTCAGTTAACTCCTGCTAGATGGGTCTGTTTTAACACTTTACATGTTAAATGGAAATTATTTCAGAAGCGCTTGATGGTTTTCCTACCATTTATGATCAGATCTGATTGTTCCTCAATTCCCACACAAGTCTAGGGATTATCTCACTGCTTGGGTTCCTTTTTTGATTGTTCTCATCTGAAGTCCAGGACTGTCTTCCAAGGGAAGGAATAAAGCCTCTCCTTGCATCACAAGARCCATCTGCAAATAGATCTAGGAAGTTCAATATTTTCTATGATTCTATGATGAATTAAATAAATTAATAAAATACTTTATGCCTCTCATAATCCTGTGATGATTAAATTAGCTAAATGAGGAGTGATTTAAAATGGTCTGTAGTGAGAGGTGAGTTCAACTGGATATGTACTGCATTCCAAGAAATTGTCAGGGAATAGATAAGTTTTAGCAATGTAGTTAATTAAAAGAGAGTGACTGGCATATAGAGAAGCAAAAACACTCTCCTTTGATATTTGTGAGAAGTCCAATCTAAATTACTGAGGTTTGCATTAGAAATCTAATTTCTTATTGAAATACACAGCTTGTGAAAAACAGAACTTTTCCCAGATTTCCAGAGAACAAGGAATTCTTGTAAACTTGAACTTACAACACAGGAATAAAAAGTACATCTCTACTTTCATGGAAGTCACTGTAGATCAGAGCTACTTTCTTCATGAACCCTCTAAAGTGAAATATTCACATTGAGATATTATGCTAACTTACGACCTCAACATCAGGTGTTTATTCCATACCCCAATGTTGCAGGCATGCAAGCACACATCTAGTTTCCTAGTGTGAACCGTCTCACTTTAATTAGACTACTCCTGGCAGTAAGGCTAACCACCCACCCATCTGAGTGTGTTTGGGAATGAGGAGACAGCCTAGACCTAAACAGCCTGCAGATGTGGCTGCAGGTGTCCCAAGCACTGGGAAAGGGACCTTCCCAGGTCCATTACCACACAGATATTCAAAGGAGACTCCTCCATTTCACCTCCTGAGATGGCAGTCCTCCTGACACTTCTGCCTGTGTGCAGGTCCACCAACCATGGTGGGACTTATGCTGGGAAGAGAACATTTTTTATTACCAGTGGTTCACTTATATTTCACACACAAAAAAAACCCAAAGTGATTATCCACTAATGGGGTGCCAAGGCCAGACCCAAATGGATCATGAGCTGTATTTAGACCACCCAAATCAATGCTGAATATGGAGGTTGTGGCTCCATTTTTGTTGAGAATGGCTGTGAACAACTCGGGCCACTACAAAGAGCTGTCAGGCTCCAGCTGCCTGTGCTAGTAACGGTGCAACAAAACGATGACCCTGCCTCTGTCCTAGGTGGTGTGCCTAGTGCAGGTTTAGTGACAGCCAGRATCTGGTTCTTGCTACTCCACAGGAGTGACAACAACCAAGCTAGGCATCTCTGGCAGCTGCCTTGGACTCTGTAAAGGCCAGGGACTGTTTGCTTAAAACCTTCACCCAGCTGTGCTCACCCTGGGGGCAAGGGAGTTCACATAAGYATCACTCATAGTCATGAAGCATCTGCTGCACCACAGCTGAGTAGCTTGGGGCCAATGAGATGCCCCTATACAAGCCCAGTTTCCCTCAGGAGCTCAGTGCAGGCATTCCCAGCACCAGTACAACATATTGGACTTAGTACAAAATGGAAGGGTACCTGCCCTTTTCTTTAAAGATCTTGGTGGAAGAGAAGACTGTGATGCAAAGAGCCCTCTTTTATTTGTCCAGTGATTTACATTGCATGGTACACCATCAGTGTCAGCAACCTAGTTCAGTTCTCACTTCAGCCTGAAGGGCTCAAACCCATACCCAGAGCACTGCCTCAYTTCTCAGGCATTAGGCTATTCTGGTAAGGGGACACCATCTTGTGTAAACTGGTTTACTTTGCAGATAAGTGGACATGTATCACTGCATCTGAGAGGACAAGAGCAAGCAGGAAGCTTCCAAAGAAGATGAAAAAAAGGACTCCAGCACCACCCTTGCAGAGGAGGATTCAGGCCACTAACTCAAGCTGGGAACCACTAGGTGCTTGCAAGCTGGTGAGGTCTGGTCASAAGATGCACCCTGTTCTTCAGCTTTCTCTGCCGATTAGTCTAACGGGTCTATGTTATTATCCTAGGGGGGTGGTTCGTCTGTCTATTTGAACGCCTCTGTYGTATTTGAACGTTCGTCTGTTTATTGTTCATGAATATGAACAAGAATATGAAAGTTTTGGATTGTGCTCTGAGGACSAGGCACCTTTGTGTTTTTCTGTTCTGGCTCAAGGTCTTATTCCCTCCACTGTCCCATGCAGGACATGAAGAAGAGAGRGCTGCCTATGAACCATCAAGCACAAGGACAGTTGTGGAGGTATCCATGCCCCGGAGGGTTCAAAGACCTCTTAGAACAAAGCCCTGAGCAACCCAGTCCAAATTCAGTGTTAACTCTGCTTTGAGCAGGAGGTTAGRCCAGAGACTTCCTGAGGTCCCTTCCAAGCTACYTAGTTCCGCAATGCTCATGGCAAGTCTGCAGATGTTCTATCAGAAATCAGAGGATGGCAGAAGGCAGCCTCGTGGTGGTGGCAGATGTATACTAGATGCTGAGGAGAGGCTGGACATYAATAGTACAGGAGAAGGTGCTTGGCCCACTCACAGTGTCATCATTTCCCTGCACTGTTACTAACACAGGCAGCAATGGTCCTTTTACCAAAGTGATGTGCTTTCAACAACTGATCAAACTGAAGCAGTGATTAGATTGTCTATCAGAGGAGTAAGACAAAGTCCTTCCTGGACCTAGGTTGAGCTCTGCATTAGGTAAACTATAAAAGAATAACTCAGGACTGATGCTGCCTTTTAAAAGCTCTTTTAAATACATTTGGGGTAGTGATAGGGATTTAATTGAGGTGGTGTCTTTGATTTCTGTATTCTTTTAGCTTGTGAAAGAAAAGAGAATAGATTAGACAAGTCTTATTAAAATACCCAGCTCTTCCCATTAATAGATCTCAGTTGTGGAAATGTCTCTAAGATAAAGATGTGAAAACTGAGGCACATAGGAATTAGCTGAAGGTCAGCAGAAACCACCAGATGAGGAACAGAATACAAAACTGATTTCTCCAGCTGTGGCCTGTAAATTATTGATTATTTAGAAGACAGCGAAAGGGTACCTGCAAAGTTTTTGCTATCCCACCTCCTCAAGATACACAAGTAGGAGTAAATAAAATGAGGCAATGGTAGAAGTAACAAAGCATTCAAAGCCTTGCCAGCTTTTCATTGCATTTCAAATGGAAGTATTGCAGCAATGATACAAGAAAGATTATAGATTCTTCCCCACCTTCCTTGAAGGTCTGATAAACTTTCAGTTAAAAACAGAATTTGAGAAGAGCRTGGTTGGGTCTGCTTTAGCAAGTAGTATGGCTTAATAGGCACAGACCTAAAAAGAGGCAGGCTGAGGATGCAGCAGCCACTCTGCACTCATTTCAGACTAGCCCTAGCCCACCCCTTCCGGCTGAATGCCTGTTGATAACGGGCACATGTCCTCCAAAAGGAAGCTGGTCCACRTACCGGGAGGTTACTCCAACATGCGAGTCAAAGCACAGTTAAACAAGGACAAACTGAGGATAGGGAAARGATGTAGTCTTCTACCATTGCCTGTTTAATGTAAATTAGAGTAATCCTCTACCAAAAAATAAATAAAATAAAATCACTTCTAGGCTTAAAAGGAGGAAGCAGTCCTCATTCTAGATTGTAAGATGACGCAGGTAAWATACAGAAAGGTGCAGTCTGATATTGTTTTGGATAATCCAGTGTCGACAGAAGTTGATGTGTACAACTTTTAATACTCAGTATTCATCAGTTTGTATCCTGCTGCATTTGGCTCACTTGCAAGGAGGGATTTAAAGCCACCTAACAAACAACTAGGAATTTTTTACTCACACCTGCTCCTATCACACAAAGGGCTTAAACACAAGCTTAAAAGTTAAAAAAGTACAAGCCCCCTCGACCCCCATTTCTTACCCTTTCCTGTCCTCTCCTCTATAAGGAAACAGGCAGTGTGAGTCACTCACTGAACAGAGCTATTTGTTACAAATACAAAAGAGAGACAAAGAAAAATTTAAGTGACACTTAAATCAGAATCAAGACCTCAAGACAAAACTCTGCACAAAGATTGCATCCAGGGTTGCATCCAGGTGGGCCTTGAATATCTCCAGAGAAGGAGACTCCACAACCTCTCTAGGCCACTTCATATTTCGGATTTTAAAAAGGTCAGTGATTTACTAAGACAAAAATGACAAGAGACATCTATTTTTACTGATGTCTATATTTTAAATCTTTGTGTAATTTACTCGGGCTTTATAATATAAAATATCTTTCAGTATCTTCAGTGAAATTACAAGAAATTTAAAAAGAAAAAAAACTTAATTACTAGTTAAATTGTAATCTTTAAATACTACCCTTCTGTGCCTCAGCAAGATCTCCATGAGCTTCTCCAGGGCTTTAGGTGGGAATGTCAGCCGCAAGCGTACAGTGTCATCTTGATGCTGATGTAGGAGTTAATCATCTTCTGAGTCACTCTCCCCCCTGCTYGGGGCACATATCCGGATTGAGGACATGAGCTGGTCCTGGATCTGCTTCCTAGGATTTTCCTCAAGGTCTGTCTTGATGGCACCCGACTCTGAGATCTTCCACTCCAACTCTGCATGGAAAAGGATAAGAGTGACATTGATCCAAGGGATCAAACWGGACTCTTTCAAACTCTGACTCCTTTTGACATATCCTAGATTATTTACCTCAACATACAGCACCCTGCCTTTCTAGGTGATTTCCCAAGGGGGAAAAAGGGGTCCCCCAGATCTCCACATTTCTCCTTTGTCCTTTCCCTCCCCCCTGCTTCCCCAACTGATTTCTCCAGCCACCATCACCTCCAAAACTAAGGCCTTGCTCCATTCCTCACCATCTTCCATCACCCCGGTCCCAGCCCCTGCCCATCTCCCACATCTGCTCCAGCTCCAGGCCCACTAGCACCAGCACAAATTTCAGCCATGGCACAGAGCTGCTAACATAGAGGCTCTGGTTACAGCTCTGCAGCACACCCGACTGCATCCCCTGTGCCTCCATATGAGACTGCTGCTTCCTGACACTGAATGTAAAGAAGTGATTGATACAAGCAGCCTCTGTAGATAAGACATTTTTCTTGCTGAAGAAGCAGCCCATCACCCTGTATTCAAGTGAATACGGAAACCAAGTTTGCACATCTATTGCTGGTAAAAAAAAATCCTGACATTAAAGCTATTTGAAATCATACACTGAGTTTGTACAGTCAGAAGAAACYAGGAATAAATCATTTCTGGGTCGGGGGAAGAAGTTGCAGTAACTCCATTTACACATCTGAATCATAGGTACTTTCAAGAATGTACTGTAAAAATGCAATTCACTCCTTTCCCACCGCCATATGCATTGATTATTAGTTCCTTAGCAAGAGGGTAAAAGAAACGCCTGCATCAGTGGTAGGCCTATTACTGTATAGGCCTAAATTGGATTACTTCCCAGAAGTGGTAGAAAGTCAGTACAACACATTCAGTTGAAACTTTTCTCCTACTCCTGCTGGCAATCCTATCATTAAATCCAATTTCCTTCACACAATGCAGTTTAATGAATATAACTTCACGCTGTCTTTAATCTCCAATGGAAGTCATCTGGTTTCACCAACTTAGGGGAGAAGGAAGGAAGAAAAAAAAGAAAATGCACAATTTCAGTGCACAGCTTCCTGAGGACTGAGTTAAGCCAGCTCRGTTACCTTTGAACAACCCCTTCTTCCCCCCCAGAAAAAAAAATAAATAAGTCAATTAAGTGCTAAAGATGGGAGAAAGATAACTGAAGGTTCTGCAGCTATCACTTGCTTCAGTTTATAATTAGGCACCTCTATATTTAGAGACTGTCAATTTGAACGATCTCATTGGTGAGCTTTTTCCTCTTCTTATAGTCCAGGCAGAGGATCATTTGCTACAGCACACACTCAAGATAACTCATGAACTCCAGGGTTGTAGAGAAAACTTTGCATCCTATTCCAGCATAGCAAAGTGACATCATTCAGCAGAGGCCTTGAAATGCTACTTACTTGTAGTTCACTTCAGAAAAAAAAATGCACTTAAAGTTTCATCTTTAAAAAAAGCTCAAAGGTATCTGGACCAATATATATCTACCCAGAAAGCTGGAGAGTATCCTTTTAACTCAAGTAAAATCYTTTAAGTCACATCTCAGAGTTGCATTTACTTTCCAAAAGGAAGAAGACWGAGAGAGTCCTTTCAACTGCTGACCTCTGCCTCCCAGCACTGCTTTAGGATATCATTCCCTGCCCAACCACCCTCAAATGACAGCTTCTAGGGAAGAGTCTCAGCACAGAGCATGGTGCTCCACGGGACCTGCAATGCCCCCTCACCTCCTATCCCCTGGGCGATGGAAGCACATCATAACAACGAGGTGGTACAACATAACCCCAGGAGACTGCAAAAGTGAGCAGGGAGGAAATGGGCTAGCCAGAACTGTGGCCTCTGGGAAAGGTGATGGTCTCTCCCCTACGGGGCCCTGGGCCCCCTGAACCATGCAAGGCAGAAGCTTAAAATACCACCATCTCTCGAGAGGTGGCAAGAGGAAAAGGAAAGAGCCCAATTTCAGGCTCACAGTCCCACGCGGACAAAGAGAAAGGCTGTCTTTAAAGGTGAATAAGGAATGGAGCCTGTGCATCAGGAAGGTAGAACAGACAAGTAATATGTCGTCAGCTTTGAAATGAAACAAAAAGCCCTACAATACAATAAACCAGCACCAGTATTGTACAGGTAGTCAGCCATCCAGGAGCAATATCACTTAGTTAGAGAAAATTCTGAGGAACATGCATGGTTACTATTTTTGGTTTTGATATTCAGGAGAATCTGTTTTACGGGGCACAGGGTGCAAATACTGCACACACCTAAAATACATCTGCCTATTCAACAACACGCTGCCATTACAAGACAGCTTTACGTTGAGCAACAAACGTTGAGCCAAAAGGGCTAGTGGGTGTGGGGGGAAAGTAAAAGAAACAACAGCTCATCATATGATTTSAATTAGCTCCCTCTCCTTCTGAACCTCACTTCACTTCTTCCATTCCCAGCAAAGCAGTTTGCTCAAGTTTTGTTTTTCCTTTTCGAGACCTAAGAGGCAGACGCTCACCATCTCTTGTCAAGTTCATGCCGCCAAACACCAAAGGCCCGATGAACTGGGCTTTGATGTCTCCCTCGAGGTAGACGAATATCGTAGGCAGATTCTTATCTGGGTAGTTGGGTATGCAGGTGGTAGAGATCGCTTTGACAAATTTCACATCTCTGAACTTCTTTGCAAGCCCACTCATATGTTGATTTATTAAGGCACAGAGTGGAATTCTGTAAAGAACAGCAACACAGATAAGAAAAAAAGGACAAATCAGAGTAACCGACTCTAGAAGAAAGTGCAGAAATACCAGCTCTGTGAACAGTATTTATAGAAAGACAAATGTACCAGAAGCAATTTCTGAATATTTTTGTTCTCCAGAATGTCAGTGTTCAAAGGGAATTAGGGTTTGTTTTTCTTTTTCCTTTTGTTTTTGTTTGTTTAAAACAAGGTATTAGCAATACAACTTCCCCCTCTATCATACAGAGAGATACAGTATAACGTTTGAATATTGCATGAGTATGCGCAAAATAGAAAGATAAATAGCTCCTGGAAAAGAGAAGCAAAACACAAAGTATACCTGCGATGCAATTAGATGATGAATAAACTCAAATACTTCTAACCTCTTCTAGAAAATTCTAGCAGCTTATTAGACCTCTTTGAGAAGATTTCCTGTCATGCTGGCAGGACCAAAAACCTTTTTCATGCCATTTCTATGCATCAAGAAAAACATAGTAGAGGACACAAACAGCGATCCTTCAAAATGCGTAGTTCCTAGTACTTTTTTTTTTTAACTAGAATAATTTTCAAAGCTCAGTATTTCAGTGGCAGCAGCTAGCTAGAAGGGAAGACAAATCACACTCTGCCGTATACATAAAATAATAGCACCCTGTGATGGCATCCATTCAAATAAAGTTAAACAGTCTTCAGTCAACAGTAATGAAATGACCAATTCACTTCTTAGAACTCCAGAATCACTTCCTTAATTTCCACAATAACTACAAATTTATCTAGAGCATTTCCAGCTATTAACAGTGAAAGGTTTAAGTTTTTTTAAAAAAAACAAACACACACACACACACACACACACACACACACACACACACACACTTACCCTTGTTTGTAGAGGTGCAGGACTACCCAGATGCCTTTTCCAGCTTTGGTAATCTCTTGAACGTAATCTTTTCCTGAAATCTCCAAAACTTCCCCAAATTTATTCTTCACTTGAGCGGCTTTCATTTCTGCTAACCTTTGCTGTCTGAACAGCAAGGAATGGGAAAGAAATCTTGAGAAAGATGTATTTTTGATAGAACAACATTTAAAGTAGCTTGTTAAAGCCTTGTGTTTGGAGGCAAACTACAAACTTCTCCARACTCCCAGAACAACAAAAGCAAGTTAGCATAGGCCAAAATAGATGTTCTTATATTTGAATCACAAGTTAAAACATTCGTAATGCAAAGAAGCACAACTGTGCTTCACAGGATGTATTTTTTTGTCCTTTCTCTCCTGAGCAGACATTTATTCTACAAAAACATGAGAGAGCGCTCAGATAATTATGTAAACCTGCAGTACCATAACTTCATTCAGGCAAAAATTAAGACTGCTTGGAGGTGATTGTCAAAGCTCTCAAAATCCCCTACTATTCACTATTCCCACTAAGCAGTGGGTCCACAGTAACTCTGCAAAACTAGGTTGTAGAAAAGGAACAAAAATGGAACCCAAGTACCTTAATGAAGATACCTAGAAGTTCTGTGCGAGACCAGAAGCACAATCCAGATTTTCTAGTACCAGGCCCAAGAACATCCTTCCTCCCTTCTCTTCAAGCATATCTAACGGCATTTGAAAAGAGCCACCCTCCAAGTTCTCCTCGCTGCTCTAACCTGTACATTTCAATAGCTTTTTCATCTTCCTCATTAAATTCATCTTCATTTTCTTCTAGCTCTTCCAGAGTCATGTCCTCATAAGTTTTCACTAGAATGGAAAAAATACCAAATCAGCAAAACCCTTGTTTCAGGAATAAAACTGATCAACTTTTATCAGTCCAGCAGAATTTATTTACTTTAAGGATGGACTCACTATCGGAAATAGGGGTTTTCTGCAAGATTATCGTGAGTGGATTTTTCTAAAATATTATTACGCACTTCAGACATATAGCTGGAAAGATAGTGATGTAAAGGACTTGGAGCCAAAGGGTGGCTACAGCTAGCATCTGAGCACCTGAGGTAGCTTTCAAGTTCTGTGACTACAGCAGAGACGTACCTAACACAGATACAACAGAGTGCAGATAATGACCAATGGAGAAAGGAGGATACATACAACAGGCAACCATGATGAGATACCTTTACTGGCACATTCATTCTGACTCCCTTCAAACTGTGCTTATTTCAGTTTTCAAAGATTTATACATGTACAAACCACAGGGCTGACATCTAGAACAAAACTTTCATGTACTGGAGTGATTCCAAGTATATAGGAACATATTTGTCCAACACTGTAATAGACGGTGACACTATACAAGAATTAGTTTTGCTATCCCTTATAGCTTTAGAAAAGGAGATACTGCTTTACAGGYGTACTAAACATTATTGCTGGCCGCTTCTTTGCTCAAGCTTCCTACAGGAGCCATTTACCCTGTTGCCGCCCGAATGCGCATGTTCACTCACCCAGAGACTTCTGCTGCAGGATCCGAAGCTGCTCGTCTTCCTTCGCCTGCTCTCGTTCTTTTAGGTCTTTCTTTGGAGGAAGGATACCTTTTTTGCGCAAGATGTCATTCCACTCCGTGTCTTCATTTGGGTCCTAGAAGGAAACAAGRAACAGTGATGTGCACTTAAGGAGAATTATGTCACACCTAGAAATGGACACAAGCAAGCTTTTCAAGAGAAATAATGTGCTGCTAGAGCGGTAATTTTCAGGACTGCATCAGAARGACATAGAGTCTTCCTTATGGCCCCAAACCGGTACTCAGAAAAGGGATTTTAATTTACTCCAGCCTACTCAGAGCATGTACAGGAGGTCTCACCAAGACAAAAAAAAAATCAGAAGCATTGCAATCATCATTGCAGTTCCCGCAAGCTGAAAGGAAAGGAGAAGAAAAGCAGGCTGGCTACAGCACTCATGTACCGTGCCTCAGCAGAACAACAGGTCACCAGAYTAGCAGTTATTACACTGGGAAGGGCTAGTTAGAAAACACATGGGCTCCAGCACTGCTGCCATAAYGCTGAACTTAAACAGAATCTCATCGGTGGAGGCGGGCCGGTGTGACTACACCCGTGCTTATGGAGAAGCACGCTTCAGTCCCTGCCAGGTAAGGCCACTGCTAGCAAATGAGATCTAAGTCTATAACCAGACCGTTCCCGAACGTTAGAAGTCTCCACTGCCAAATAGTTGCTGTATGTGTTGAAGCACATGCAAGGCCAACAGGCATTCAAGCACTGCTGAAAAGCTCCCTAAAACTGTTTCAATAAAGTTATATAGCAATAGTTTTTGTTGTTGTTGTTTTTTATTTGAAAA
>NW_028186867.1:11075283-11081074 GCF_003343005.1 Rhea americana | reverse complement strand
AAAAAAAGGAGTTTCCTGTTTCAGGAGCCGTTTGCTTTTTTTTTCTTTTTTTTTAAGAAGTATTTCAATTCTTGATGTTTCTTTTTTTTCCCTCCTTCTCTCAAACCGTCRGTGTTTTTAATGGCGATTACAATGTTTTAAAAAACCTGCGTGGCTGCCCGAGGGGAAGCTCGCTTGGTTTCCCGGGCGCTAGGCCCGAGCAGCCGCCGCGGGGTGCACAGGCGAGCAGCGCGGTGCGGCGGCGCCGTCCCTGCCCGTCCTGGCTCCCCGAGCGGGGAGCCTCGCTGCCCGCCTTCGTACGCGTACGGCGAAACGCCGGCATGTTAGCGGGACCGGAGGAGGAGACTGTAAGTCTTTAGGGAGAAAACGGCCATCTTTTTTTTTTTCTGTTTGCATCCGGTCATCATCACAGGGCTTTAATCTCTGTTGCAATCCAAAGTTGTAACAGGATAAAATAGGAATAGGCCTGTTATCAAGCATCTCTTGCTACATCCCTGTTAATATCAAAAAAAATCAGTAATCAGGGTGCCTACTGCTTTAATGCATTTTTGAAAGTCTGACAATATTTAATTTTGAAAAGCCCATTTTAAAATATTAAATTTTGGATTTAAAAAAATGTGTTACAAGGAATGCTACTTTTCAGTGGAGCTATATGAAAATACGTAAAATTCTTTCCAGGTTCATACACGTATGGTGAAACRGTGGCATGTTAGCAGGACCAGAGGAGGAGACTGTAAGTCTTTAGGGATAAAAAGGYCTTCTTTTCTTCCTGTTTGCATCCAGTCATCATCATAGGGCTTTAATCTCTTTATATATGAAAATACATAAAATTCTTTCCAGGTTATAGGAATGATAAAGCCTTGTGAGCTTTTCTTGGGACTAATACCAGGCTTTTCTTGTTAATAAAACCCTATGCCTTTGCAACTTAGATTTTAGATACTAAGTGTCCCTCACCTTGGTATCTGCCATATGCAACTAAGCACAGCAGSAGACTACTCCTCAAATGGCATTTATGTCATTGTTCACTGAGTTCACTGCTTTGAACACTTCAGGGCAGCCCTACTCCCTCTCAGCCTTGGCTCCCCAGCACATCTCTGGGTCAGCAGCAGGAGGCCAGTGCTGAGGAGGACSGAGGTCTCTCCTTTCCTTTCGGTCCTGCGCTCCGCATTAGAGGAGACAGCACTGCGTTGCCTTTGATGGACGGCAATAATCGTCCTGCCCAAAGCCCTTCTCGCCAGGGCTTTAATCCAAGTAATACGCGTGTGGAAACACGTCCCCATCCTCTACCCATACCAGCAACTTGCGAATAACAGAGTATGTAAGTTATGAGCACAGGAATTCTTACACGATTTCTAGATGGCACCAGGTGAAAACCTGCATGTTCTAGAAACTCTTCCCCAAGCCCATCGTGTGCCCCGCTTCGGAGCTGGCTCAACTTTGCARGCAGCCTCTGCTCTGGCGCAAGCGCTGCCTTGCACCTTCTGTGGTTGTTTCAGCAGCAGCAGCAAATTATACAAAATTATGCTCTCTAAAAGCACAAACTGAACACACCCTTGCAAAAGAGTTACAGAGTGGGCAGCAGAACTGAAAAATATGTAACATAGTCTGGAAATCTTATTTCACAAGTTACAAGGAGATAGAATACTAGCTTTTAACACTATACACATTTTTTTTTTTAGGATTCCTTTCTCATCTGTGAAGCAAAAAGAGAGAGTGCATTTTCTGTGCACTTTGACGCCACGAGAAAGGCTCCCTGCTGGCAGAAGTTCAGGGCTCTCCTGTGACATGGCTACTCAGCTGCAAGCCTCACCTCTCCTGCCCAGCCCTGCACTGGCCTGGCCTTGCCTGGTGCTGCAGGGGGTGCGCGAGCAGCACCGGCGCACTGAAACGGGGGTCCTACCCCRCTGCAAATGGCCTCGGGTCCTCAACCAGCCTCCTAGCACCACCAGAGACTACCCACAAGCACAAACCAAACCAGGCACCATGACACAAATACCCCTGATAAACTGTCAGACCTTGGAAACATTTCCCCAGGAGTATCTAAATACCTTTGCTGAGTATCCTGGCTCTCTTCTGCCTTAGTTTTTCTCTGTAACTCTTCTCATTCCTCTTCTTGTTTGTCTGGATTTTTGATCTTGTTTTGTTTCTCCACTAGCTTCTCTCATCATTCTGGTTTCCTTGTTCTATGTATATATATATATAAACACAAAAAAACCCACTGTATACTATCCATTCTTAGCAGACCTGTTTATCAGTATTATATTGTTCAGATGGGATCATTGTCAATTAGCATGAGCAGAAATTGGATCTAGATTTTTTTTTTATTTAATTGTTTCTCAGCCTATCAACACTCAGCAAGCACTGAGGAAGGGGTTGGGTATGAGACCTAGCCCCATTCAGAGCTTCAGTCTCATACAAGCTTTTAGGGAAGCACATGCCCCCCATACAGTTAGGATCAGCACTCCATTCCCTAAAAGCAGGCACCTCTGCCCTTCCAAAGAACTGAGCAGATTTAATGCTTTTTTGTTATTGTTGTTCTTTTTTGCTTTTTTCTTTTTCTTTTCCTTAAAAACATACAGGAGAGGAGAAGGGACAAGAAGACTTCTCCCTCTCCCGCTTTTATGTAATTGCCTGATGTTCAGTACACTCATCTAGGAAGGATGAAACCTAGTCCTGAGGCCCCAGAAAAATGTCCCAACACTGCCTACCTACAGGCCTTAAGACTGGGTTTGGGGGATGGAGAGGATCTACTGTTTCTCTGCTCTGTCAGGTGGTTGAAATGGAAATTTCAAAATCTCATTATAACATACTCATAACMTCATGAACATCCTGTCAACACTCACTGAAAGGATATTCTGAAAGGTGCTGGAACACTTAACTCATGTTCAGAGAAGCAAAGTTTTATGATCGCCGTTTTCAGCCGCTGGTCTTCTGCAATAATCATCTGGTGTGAAATGCAGCTGGAGACCTAGGATCTGAAACCAGGGCTCCCTCCCTTTCCTTGGCTTTCACATGCCCAAACAACCAGGTTGCTGAGCTATGCCCGATTACTCACAGAGGGCTTTTCTGCACAGTAGCAGGGTTTCAAAGGATGCAGGCAAGATTCCCACCCTCCAGAACTAACTTCACTGAGATTAAATGTTCAGCTTTGCAATGAGGGACCGAGTTTTAGCTTTCTCCTGTGCAGGCAACTGTGCTAGGCACTAAAGGGAAGGCACAATCACCTTCTCTACCTAGGAATCAGAAGAAGTGGTAGCTGCAGCTGTGCTTGGTGAGGACCCTAGTCATTCTGGAGGATATCTGGGCTGTGCTTACATATGATGTGACAACTTCAGTTTAGAAAGTGAAGAGCTGCAGGATGTAAGCACCCTCTAGTGAGGCAGCATCTGAGATAAGCTTTTCAGGGTCACAACTTTGGAGTCTTCTATAAGACCTCTTCAAACACCAAAGTCTTTCTAGATGTGACCCACAGTACCAGGCATGCAGGCTTTGCTGTTGGTTCCTGTACAAATGCTCTGTCAGAGCCTAGGCACTCAGGAGGACCTACTGTTTCAGCATTCATTTTCTGTGGCTGAAATGCCAGTCACACCTCCWGCTTTTCTATGTCATTGGTTGGGACCTATCTTCAGCCTGAGAAAGCAAACACAGAAAAAGTGTGAGCACTTTCTTTGTATGTGTGGAGAGACTGTTTTTGCACATGGTGTATGGGCAGGAATACTGCAGTCAGAGGAGTTAAGAKCTGAGCACATGTTACAGCAAGCCTGAAGTACAGCTGTAGTTGGCCCTTAGAGTCCTGATAGTCTGGCTTCTGCCTCCTGGCTRTCTGTAGTTTTTCCTTTCCCCCAAGTCAGGTGTTAGGATCAAAGTGAGCCACGTGGGCATGACTCATTAGCTGTCCAGGTGACCACTAATGAGGAGAAAAAGTTGTTAATAAAAGTCTGTCCCAGGACTAGGAGGAAATGGTGTTATATGGCTTGTTTGCCTTTGGGTGTTTGCTGTACCAAAACACAGACCGGGACAAAAGAAGAATTTTTGAAGGTAACAGGCTGAATTCTTTCATCTAAATTACTTAGTGAAAGGTCTGGGGTTAATTTAGGCTCTCTTTAGGCTGTTTTTAAAGTAGCTGTGTTTATAGCAGAATATGTCTGTATCTGACGTAAGTGATTGGAATAGGAACTTCTTTTATTTCTCTGTTAGTATACCTAATGAGTTATGGCTTAACTTTCTTGGATTTTGTTTGTTTTAGAGTTTTCCTGTTTTGTTTTCTGTATTCTCCCAGATCTTACTTCTTTTTTTTAATTATTTTCCCTAGACAGTCAACTTCTTTTAGAAAAGTTATGCAAAAAAACTTCATCCATCTAGTGATGGACAGTCAACCTGTGTATTSTAAATAACTAATGAAAGCTAACTATTCTATTTACTCATAGATTTGAAATACTACTTGCTTGAGAATCTCTATCCCTCTGTTCTAAGTGTAAATACATTCTAAGTAGCTTTAATACATAAAGACATGGATTTCCTTGTTGAGTTTATGGTAAATAAACCATAACTTATATTCTTAGGTGTCTAGTACTTCATCCAAATCAGTTATTCCTCTTCCATGTGCAGAACAGAATCAGTATTCTCCTAGAACCTGGAGAATATCGTTGGGGAAGTTAACTTAAAATTTGCTATGAAAACTGCTTGGAGTATTGTAAGGATAAGATGCTGCGGGCTATAGGAATTTTTCAACCTTTCAGTGAAAGAATGTAGAACACAACTTGAGACCAAGTCTGCTGCTTCTGCCAAGAAGAGAATAAGCAAAATCTGAGATGGTGGTTGTGGTGTTTGAGAACTCATTTTGCCTCAATCTCAAATACCTAATGAGAACTAGAGAAACAGTTCTATGTGTCCACCCCAGTAAGTCCTCCTTGATAGGTTATCAAATCACTTTTTTTTTTCCACCTACATCTGTCTGCTAAAAGGTAGGCTGTACTGAGAGCTCTAGTAATTAAAATCTTAGCACTGCTGTTAAAGTGCCTACACCACAGCCTAACATAGTTTCTAGGAAATCAAGACAGACTTCKGATGTGTGGAAGCAGAACTTAGCTCACTGTCAACTTCATCCCTTACTATCAGTTAGGTGTGGCCCAAGCACCCAGGTCATTTTAAGGCCTCTACTTTGTGCCTCTTTGTGATCATCAGGATGTCTGGACGTGGAAAGAAAAATGTGGTGCCTGGAAGACCTGGAGCTTTACCAAAGAAAACAAAATCRGCCAAGGCTGGTCTTCAGTTTCCTGTGGGTCGTGTCTACAGGCTGCTTAAGAGAGGGAACTATGCTGAGAGAATAGGTCCTGGTGCTGCCATCTACCTAGCTGCAGTGCTGGAGTACCTGAGTGCAGAGATCCTGGAGCTGGCGGGAAACGCTGCGCAGGAGAACAAGAAAGCCAGGATCCTGCCGCGACACATCCAGCTGGCTGTGAGAAATGATGAAGAGCTGAACAAACTCTTCTCTTGTGTGACTATTGCCCAGGGAGGGGTTATGCCAAATATCCTTTCCCAACTCCTTCCCAAGAAAACACTCAAAGAAAGTGCTCCTTCCCAGGAGCAACCTGGTAGCCAGTGAAACTTGCTTTTCCTGGTCTGATTTGTGCACTTATGGATGATGGCACTCAGATAGCACTAAGTGTGTGTTTACTGTCTAGTATTTTTCCTCTATTTTTTAATGTATTTTTTTAATGCTTGTAATAAAGTTCTTAAGGCACTACTCTTCTTCCTATGCTTGTCTCCCCTGCTGCCTTTTTTTTTTTTT
>NW_028186867.1:11049392-11075227 GCF_003343005.1 Rhea americana | reverse complement strand
TTTTAAAAAAAAAAAAAAAAAAAAAAAACTGAATTATATATTTACCATGAAAGGTATTAGAGGTAAAGACTGTGCAACAACCAGATATACATAGTCACTCATGTAAACTCTTCCTCCACCACAGATTCATAGCACAATTAGTTCAATATTTCATAACTAGTCTAACTTTGTTTTAGAAGTCAGTAATCCTGTGCTTTAAAGTCACTACTCATAGATCAGCAGTGAATAACTACTTGTCTGAAGACAAGTCTAAATCTCTAGCTCTTCCACTTTGCTATACCAACCATAGGCAGTATATTTTAAAGCTGGTGCAGTGTCCGTGCTGTTACTAGAGGTCTTGCTTCTGTCTGTCACACAAGATAAAATTTTCCAGATCTAAACAAGCCCTCAGGCTTTTGCTGAACAAAACTGAACAAGCTATTGAAAGGTTTCTCTCTGGTAGTGCCCATGGCTTTGTCTCAGCTCATAGTAAGTGCTGAAACTTATGTTGAGCTGGAAAGGATGGTAACATGCAGGTGTACTAAGATCACTGCCACAACAGTGCTAGTATCTAGCACAGTTAAGACCTGGTTAGGACCAGCTTCCTAAACTGCAGCAGAAGCATGGATGCTGTGTTTAACAAAGGTCTGCCCTTTAGTCTGATGAAGTTGACTTTGGATCTATGCCCCCATCTACTGTTTGGGTTCTGTGATTCCCCACGAGAGTGGTATACAACCTAAATGGTTCATTCAAATGTGCATTAGGCAGGAATGYCTGTTTAGGAAGAGAGGAGGACACCAGGCTGAGCAAGTGCCTTGATTTCTAAGGTGGTATGTASTTAGAGTGGTTTTCACGTGTCCATTTTTCAAAAGTAATTTGGTGAGTCTTGGCTGACCTGTAACTAACTTACTGAAGTGAGGAAAGTTAGGAGATCATGAAGTAAGGAGAAGTAAAAATGTCTGAGTGCAGGTCTTATGCTTGGTACATAAAGTAAAGATGAACTGTATGCACTTTAGCTTTTGCTGAGTGTTTACATCAGTAACTGGGGAAAAAAAGCTTTAAAGGAGGTACAGGAGAAAGCACATGAAAATAAAACTAGTTTCTCCATATAACCAGAACACTGGAAAACAGGCTTGGGAATGATGATTCATTTTGACCAAACAAAAGTCTAAAGACCAGTGGTAACAGACTCAAGTGAAGTACTTCATGTGCTGTTTTAAACACAGTGCTTGCAGCACCCTTTGCTAATCTAGAGAACTGTGTTGCATCCAGCTGCTCCTGGATGCAAGCTTGTTGCGTGGCTCTGCTCTGCACCACACAAATAGAGCCTGCAAGGCATAGCCAGTGTTCAAGTAGCTGCTAGGGAATGCCTTTGGCTGGTATTTCTGTATGATAAAAGACATTAGGGGAGCAGAAAAGTCTTATCTTTACTTACAACCAAAGATAAAGTGCTTGGGATGAGGTACTAGTCCAATTCAAAGGTCAGAGATCCATTTTTTAAAAAGTACGCTTTTGTCAAAACCATTTTCACTTTCTTCTGATCAATAGCTTAACCAKTTTCTAAATTAACTAGATAATGCACTGATTTGAAAAATCACCTCTCTGGCTGCACAGTAATATAAAGCAGATGGATCCTAAACCAGCTGCTCTGTGGAAGTTTCCCTTGGGCCAAGGCTCAACWTTTCAGCACTTACACATTGAAGAAAGAAATGATTCAGCTATCAACACACACTCAGCCCTGTAAAATATATATTATGCCCTAAAAACAACTGTGCGTGCTTTTGACTGGAGAAAGAAATGAACTGGAGAAGAAATGAGACTGGAGAAAGATAGAGATATACAAGAGAAGAGAGAGAATTTTATATGAGATGTCCTGAGCTTTCACAGACTCTACAATGTGGTTATAAAACAGTTCAGCCACTGCTGGCATCACAAAGAACCATGATATTTATAGGTTACTGTTTTTAGTTGTTGATGAATACTGCATGGTGACGTTTACTGCCTCCCAGTATCCCTTCAGACGTGCATTTCCCTCATCTCTTGTGGCTAAACCCGATTCCAACACTTTAATCCCCAAAGTGAGGATGGTCAAGGAAGATGTACCAGAGCAGCCTGCAGCTGAGTCCCAGAAAGCAAATACTGGAGGAAGAAGAAAGTAGAGAAAGCAGAGTATTCCTCTAATAAGCATTCCCTTGTGTCTTCTGATTACTTGGTCACCTTTTTTTTTGGAAGGGTGTTCTAGCATTTGACCTTAGTGAGAAGAATTAGAAAAATGTTTCTAATGTTGAAGCCAATGCACACATTTTAGCACCTTGAAATAATTCCTYCTAACACTTTTTATCTGATGAGCCTAAAGCAGTAATAAATTAACTGTCAATCAGAGGTAGTGCAATTCTTTGAGGCAGTTGATATTCTCCTTGTTTTCAGAGGGGAAGATGGGCTAACAAGGTGCTAARTGGCTCTAAGAGGAACAAGAGGACAGATCCTCATGGTCTCAGGTACTCTACTGAGTTACTTCTRTGTTGTGACCTTAATTTTGAGTGGCTGAACCATCAATCACCCAGGTGGCATTAAATGCAGTAAGGGCTGGTAATCATATGGCTACTGCTATGTATGAGCTTAAAAGGAGGCACTGCTTACAAAAAGAGTAACAAAAGGTAACAAAATTATTCAAAAAGAGACTAAAAGCTTAATTTGTTAGGGTAAAAGTTTGTTCTTAAGGTAAGCATGCCTGCTTCATGTTAGATATTCTCTTGAGTGAGATAATGGCTTTTGTAAGTTTGGTTCTAATACTTGTTTGTTTGTTTGTTTGTTTGTTTGTTTTAGAATTAAATTGCTCTTAAACTCTAAAAGCTAAGATACTCAGAAGTTTCCTAGAAGAACTTCTATTGCACTTCTAAGTGGCTTTTAGATTAGTATCTGATTTCCTCCTTGATTCTAGGTAAAGCATCTCTTATTATTTAAAATAAAAGCTTCAGAGGTTTTACACAACAGCAGAATCTTCCTATGTTCCTCTTCCAGCTGCTTTGTTACACATTTTGAAGAGTAATTGGTACTATTAAATAACAGAGATCTTCTGTCAGCAATAAGTGGTGGTGATGTGCTAAGATGGATGCAATATCATGCAAAAGGACAGTGCTGTGTGTTTGTGGCAGCCTGATGCATAGTGCACTGAGTAGACTAGTTTAAGTATCTAATACAAAACAAAGCTTCTTCTCTTCCCATAAACCTTTTTCCTGATAGTGGCTTATTATCTTGCAGCAATAGGTCCCCTCACTTCTGGAAGACAAGAACCAGTTGAAGTGGTTTCCAGCAGATGAAATCTTTATTTCTGTTGCTATTATTCCAGACAAAGATATGATTTTTCTAGCTCTGGTTTTCTGAAGGTCATAATTGCAGAAACTGCCTAGTTGCTTACCTGGGGTAAGTTCAATGAAGCTTTTCAGGAGGCTTTCTGAATGGTTGTAGGTATCCTGAAACCTTTTCTTAACGGTGTTCGCCCTTTGATATRGGGGTTGGAAGACCTCCAGGGAGTGAGGTAGAACTCAGGAGCAAGAAGTTATGGGAATCTGCCAGGTGGCTRTCATGTTGCTCCAACTGAGCTTACAGATAACTCTTGCAGAGCAGGAAATCTGTTGGGCCTTCCTCGTGCAGAAGCCTGACGTATTTCTCCTTTGGAAAAAAGCATGAAACAACTAGTGAACAACTATTTCTGAGAGGAAAAATGATGTATCAGAATTAGAAACTCACAGTGGAGTGAGGAGAAAATGGTTAAGACGTTTAAATGCTCTGCAGTTTTTATTCCTGCCCTTTTATAGCCTAAGGTAATAAAAGCAGTCATTCTTATTTTCAGTTCTTATTTTTTATATTAGGTTGATGTTAGAATGTCTGAACGTGAGAAGAAAAATGCGAAGCTSCTCCTCACGGTGAAGAAAACAAAATCAGCCAAGGCTGGTCTTCAGTTTCCTGTGGGTCGYGTCTACAGGCTGCTTAAGAGAGGGAACTATGCTGAGAGAATAGGTCCTGGTGCTGCCATCTACCTAGCTGCAGTGCTGGAGTACCTGAGTGCAGAGATCCTGGAGCTGGCGGGAAACGCTGCGCAGGAGAACAAGAAAGCCAGGATCCTGCCGCGACACATCCAGCTGGCTGTGAGAAATGATGAAGAGCTGAACAAACTCTTCTCTTGTGTGACTATTGCCCAGGGAGGGGTTATACCTTATGTTCTTCCTCAGCTTCTTCCTAAGAGGACCATATCACTGAAACCGCGCCACAAAGGTGTCCAGTCGCAGGAGTTCTAGCCACTGCCAGGCTGCTGATGCTGTGCTGGGGCAGCACTGGTTTTCTCCACAGCTCAGTCTGTATGTGCTGGCATTTCTGGTATAAATGCATGTGTGTGTATTTGTGTATATGCCTGAAAAGTTGCCAAAGAGCTGTTAGTGTGGTTTTACTATATATGCCATTTAAAAGCACAATGGGGAAGGAAGCCCAACAGAGTGTGCTCTTATGATTAAATAAATGTGCAGAAGATCTTGTCTATCTTCTCCTTTTTAAAATATCTGTTGGGTTGTTTGTGTGGGGTGTATATGCATGTGCTTTTTGTAGCAATGCAGTCATCTAAGGAAACCTGGTCTATAGTTGTTTAAAAATCTRTGTTTGTGTGTGCACAGCTGGGTTCCCCTTGATCTGTGTGTGTAAATGTTTCCTTCATCTGATGTTTGTGCCTGTGACAAGGTCTTCAGTGTGCTATCCAGTATGAGCAGATGTGTCTGAGAAACAGACTGGCCTTCCTTGTAATGGTGGTAAAGCTGACAGATCATCTTCTCTTGCATTTGGATGCGGGGGTGGGGAGGTTGTGCTGTAACTTTGAAGGTCACCTGATGTGTATGGAGCCATGAATGGTGCTGGCTCAGCTTTATGTGYTTCTATGCTCATGAAGGGCAATTTGAGGACTACAGACAGCASACACACCTCAGCAGTGTCTGAGCCTTAAACGGGTTCTAGAAACTTTTCTTATTAAAAATGAGTCCCAGTTTAACTTCTACCTGTCTGTCAATGAGAAYCTCCTTAGTTTCTCTGGGACTTGTTTCATTAGGGTCCAGCTCAAGCAAAGCTACACATTGAGAAGGCAAACCAGAAAGTCTCCTTCCCAGTGTGATCCAAAACTTGTTAGGTCCTATATCTATGGCTGCTTGAAAARCTGTCTAAGCACTAGTGGTTTTACACCCTGAATTGCAACACTGCTGGGGATAGACACTAGTGTGGATTGATTTGCTGTCCTGTAGAAGACCTTAACAGTTTCACCAGCAGMATACTACTTGAGTTCGAGAATATTATTGTAATAATGAAATAGAATGTAAGTGTAATAGTAGGTGTTTCAATTATTCCATATGTAGTAGAGAATAGGAGGGCCTAGTATCTACTAGGTTCAGATATGTTAATATAACCAGGTGAAAAAGTTACTTAGAGAATCATTTCAAGCCAGACCCTGCCAGCAGAAGGTTTGGGATCCTCTGTTTCCAGTATCTGCCTCCCGGTCAGACTTCTTGTGCCACTTCTTTTTCTGGTGTGGCTCATAGGTGTCCCCCTGGTTTCCTGAACTTGTGGGGACTGGATTCATGCCTTTGTAAAGGCAAGTGGGAGCATATAACAAAAAGAGGAGAAGCCAGGAGTGAGGAATCACAGGACTGCAGCTAGAGGACTTTTTGTATGTGAAACCCCAAACGTGCTTAAGCTGCAAAC
The DNA here is from genome assembly GCF_003343005.1 of Rhea americana. NCBI lineage: Eukaryota > Metazoa > Chordata > Aves > Rheiformes > Rheidae > Rhea > Rhea americana. The sequence continues at coordinate 11,069,509 of NW_028186867.1, read as the reverse complement.
ACTTACTAGCTGGGAGGGTGTGAAAAGGCAAATGGATGTCAATCTGTTGGTAAGTCTCAGTGTAACCAGCTGCTGTGAGTGCTAGAGGTGAGTGGTTTATAGTGTGGATAGTAGATGAGTATTGTTTTGAGGGCAGCTTTAAGATCAGCCATTTTTGTGTGTGTAAGCCTGTCAGCCATGGCCAGGAATCTCCAGGCTGAAATGTTGCTAACCTGTGTCATGAACCTAGCCCTCGGTCTTGGAAAGTAACAGCAGCTCCAGCCCCTTAGGGGGCTGCTGGATGTTTTTTTACAGTAGTTTCAGTCAACATCAATAATGGGAATTGCGTTTTAGAAAAAATGCTCCCTGTTCCCCATCAGGCTGATGGTTGTGTTTCGTGCTGTGTTGGCTCACAGCCTCCTGGCTCTTGTGGACCAGTAACCCCACAGCACAAGTGCCCCACCTGCCCCACRGGGTCATGCAGCTCCCACACTGTATCACTCTGCTGCACCAACRCAGCTGCTCATGGGGCCTGCTGCGAGCCAAGTTACTAAACTGACACATGTTAAAATAACTGGAGTTGAGATGTGAGCTAGTGCCTTAGCTGAGGTAGGCRAGGAGATTTGCTGAACCCTCCTATGGAAATCCTATTGAAAAGGGCGTTAGTAGGGGAGAGCTCACCCCAAGCTGCAGCCCTGCTGCTGAGAGAGCAAAGCTTAGCCTTGGCTTACGTGAGGGATTGCCCCTGGCTCAGGGAACTGCGTGAGCTTGGCTGGGATGAGCTGGCTGTGAGTGGATGCTCCTGCCTGGAGCACTGGCCTGAGACTAGGTCAGAAGAGCAGCCAGCATCTGTGGTGCTGTGCTGTCTCTCTGTCTTTATTGTCAGATAACCAATACAATATATCTTATTAAGCTCATCTAGCTCTACCAGCAAATTTATGTAGGATTAAGCGTAACTGAAGGGCAGCCAGCAAATTCAAGTCATCCTGTTGCCCCAGGAGCAGCAAGCTCAGGAAGACATGGTCTACCAGAGCTGAGTGCCTACTGTGGACTGTGGGGTCTGTAGCTCACATCTTCCAACCTATGAGGGACAAATTGGAGGTCAGTAATTCAAAGAGCTGTCTGGGAAGAGACATCACCTTTGGTAGAGACTCACCAGTGCTGCTTTGGCAAGAGGCAGCATGGAGGGGAAGGATCTGAAACCMCAGAGGGAAGGGAGCATGCCCTTAGATGAGCCAGAGATGTTGCAAGGATGACTTCCAGGCAGAGAGGGCAACTTTCTTAAGACCCTACAGCAGTCAGGAGCAGGAATCTGTTTCATGGCTAAATTAATTTCTCTGTCTGTTAAATGGTCTTTGTTCATCACATGCCAGTGGCCTTTGGCAGGAGCGGACAGAAAAGAATGAACCTGGAGACTGCTGAGAGGGGGAAGGGGCAAGTGCAGCTCTGGGAAGAGCCTTGGGGAAAGAGCATCCCTGGAGCCTGCAGGAGACCCTAGCAACTATCATACAGCTCCATGGTGGTTATGGCTGACCTATGTACACCCATGCTTCCTTAAAAAAACATCTCCTGTTCTCTCCGTGCTCACTAGCATAGCTTTTCTGTTGTATTTTTAAGTGTAAAACCCTTAGGGCATTCATTTCTGCATTTTTGTGATGCCTCAAGAAAGTTACAAAGACAGTATCAGATGCTAAGATATTAATATGGGGAAACTCTTGCTAATTCTTTCAGTACTTTTTCTTGCTGCTATAACAACTATTTTGTTTTTCTTTTAAAGATATGTGTGCTTACAATATTGTGTGCTTGGGTACTTCTTATCTTTGATAAAATTCAAATTTCAATTTAAAAACGCAATAAAATACATATTTTTGTTTTATAGCRTCTCACTAGCACTGTTCATTGCCAGGTTGTGTAATAGGTACCTAAAACAAGTACCTTGATAACATGTGCAGCGTATGGTTTGCAAAGGCTTTACTAGCAGCTAGGTGAGACCTTGCTCCTTGTTCCCCCACAGCTGGCAGTTTGACTTCTTTCTTGGTCTCTATTCCTCAGCTCTCCTTGGTGTCATAACTTGCCTGCTTCCTTGACCTCAGGGGCAAACTGCTTATTAAACACTAATGTTTATTGAATGTTTTGAGACTGTTAAGTGTTAGAAATGTGGAAAATTATTGTTTTGTTTATACAAGAAGCTCATTAGACTCCCAAACAAGGGTTATATAATGAAGCTGTGTGGGAGCGAATGGAACAATTGTTTCCAGGACTGCAGTGAAAATTGTTTACTCTCCTGCTTCATCAAACTATGTTGTGCTCTTTTTGGTGTTGGGCATAGCATCTGTGAGAATATTTTCATCAGCAATATCATGACGGGATTTTCTTAATTATTCTACTCAGAAAACAGAAAACTTAGATGAAATTTATATGCATTTGTGCAAGTGAGAGACCCGAAAGAGTCTTCATTGCATAGATTTGCAAGCAGCATCCTTTGCCAGAGTGCATGCTCTCTAAGAGAACATGCTAAGGAAGGTGCATACATGTTCTCAGATGTTTCCTGATTTGGGAGTACCTCCATGCCTCCTTGGCATCAGAATTTAGGCATCTTTCTACCTGTACCTGTAGGTGTTTTCTGAAGCTAAGCCTTCTAAGGCTTGGTTTGGCTGATGTTCTTTCTTTTGGACTCACTGCCATCACCCTCTCGGCCCAAGGAGTCAGAGCTCGTAGCTCCAAGAAAACAACCTCCTGGAGCCTGCAGGCTCTTTTAGCAGGAAGGAGCCATACCCCAGCATTTTGCTTTATGCCTCCTCCCGAATCCAGGGCTCTATCCAGCCATCAGAGGACTCATGGCAGCTGAAGGTACCCTGCAGAACCAGCACAGCAGTGGGAAAAGGCAGCTGACTTTGTTAGTCAGTGGTTAGGTAAGTCAGCAGGGATGCTGACTTCTTTTATGTCCAACCCCAATGTGATCTCAGCTTGTGGATCTGCTTCTAGGTACTGTGCCACATAGTGAAAAAATGGCAGAGTAATAGACCTACTTTCCACAGTACAGAATATAGATAAGAGAAGTGCAAGTTAGTAACCTGAAAATAGCTGTTCTTCATCTAGATCGGAGGAAAAACTTCTCTTTTTCTCCTTGCAGTATGTACTGTGTCCAGGGCACTGTTTAAACTAGAATTAATTACGTATGCAAGCAGTGATGGACTGTTTCGAGCAGTTGCAATACTTGGCTGACTTTTTTTTTGAAACTCAGCTATTGAAGAGTCTTTCAGACATGCATAGAAATTGCTGCTTGAACTGGGAAACAGACTTTTTTATGAGATCATGCCGTTACTTGATGAGGCTTAAATAACGCTTTGCTAGCTGAATTCACAAAGGAAAGCACATGCTGCTGTAAGGGAATTCAAACACAGCCCATGCGTCTGCGGAGAAAACATTAAGCATCTGTCACACATTCCAGTCCTCTTCCCTCCCCAAGTTTTAACATCCCTCCTCATTTCAAATTTAGTTTTCCTTTTCTGATCTCTTCTATCATGATTGTTGTAACTCATCAGCTAACTCACCTGGAACCTAATCCACTTCTTTGGGGTAATATATACATGTAGCCCACTCACTGGGATAAAATTCAGTAATAAACCCAGGAAGCTTTCCTCAGAGCTTCCTATTTACCAGCCTGGCAACTTCTTTGTATATGTGGCTGCATAGGTCTGATTTTCCTCTCTCTAAACCGTTATGACTTTGGTGTAATTATCTTTGGTTCAGTGGAGATAGATACATTGGTGTGAAACTAACTTGACACAYAAATTATGGCTGAGCACTTTCATTGTGCCCTAAGTTCTGGTTTCCCTCATGGATATAAATGAGTCTTTCATGAGGGAACAAATGGTACAATAATATATTATTGTAAAATAATATATTTTTAAACAACTGAGTCCTTCACTGGCATTTAATCCTGCAAATTAAAGTATTCTTCTGAGAAATCAAATGTATGCATTGGGTCTACTCCCATCTTCCAGTTGTTTCTCTGTGAAGAGTACTCTCTTCAGAAAGGCTTAGTCTTTCTTCCACTGAAATCATGGCAAAAGATCCAGAAAATAGTGAAACCTTGCCTTCTACTTTAATTGAGACTACAAATTCTGTAGTGGACCATGACAGAAATGAACGCATAAGTTTTATTCAGAAAAATTGAGGGATCTGTAAGTACTCTCYCTCCCATCCCTTGTAATCCACCAGGGCAGATCTGTTCTTTCCCTTGCTTATATCAGGCCCCCAGTGCCAGGGCAAATAGAGGAGGAAGGGCTAAAGCAGATGTTTTGAGAAATGGTGGTGGAGAACTGTGAAACAGGAGAAAGGGGCTGGCAATAGTGCTGTAAAAATAGAAAGAGAGCAGTAGAAGGTGGAGGAAAGAGTGGCATAAATGTTAGTGGGGGAATGAAAGTAAAATTTATTGTGTGAAGCAGCATTTGATGATAAAATAAAATAAAATGAAGAATAATATCCTTTGTGRCAGAGATTACTGATTCATGTTCTCTGGCTTCTCTCAGAAAGGTTATCAAGCAAGATGAATATCAGGGCAGTCTCTGGCCATTTGGGCTGTGCATTTACGCCTGCATGTGCCATTATGTACTCTACAGGACCACTGGTATTTTTCTAGACTTACTCTTCTTTCTAGTRTACTTGCTAAAAGTTAATGTAGCTCATCAAGTTTAGTACGAGCCCTAGTAGGGGCCAYCAACAGATATAATGTCTGCAACTGAAGAGCAAATAATACAGCTATGATCCTTTATTGCTGTCTCATAATACACCAGAAGAGAAATGACAGCTTTTCAGAAACATGGAGATAAAACAGTAACAAAAGTCTTTCCATTACAAGTGATACTAGTCTGAACAGTTTAGACTAGTGATACTACTCTGAACAGAAGGAATGCAGAGCCTGGTTTTACAAAGCATTTAAGTATGCCTTGAAGAATGCTTAAAGATTTACTGGAGCAGGGCTAATTGTACTGATAAATAAGGATGTGTTTTAAAAGGTGGAAAGACTCTCTTAGTTAAGTGTTAATTTAAATTTAAGGATTAATCCTCTCACTTATGGAGAACTTCATGGAAAAATCTCACTACTTCATTAAAATAATTAATATTGCTGTTTATTCTAGACATAGTGATTGGGAATGCATTCAGACAAGTACCCAGATCGCCAACTTTTGGCTTCCCCAAGAAGGAAGGAGGACTATTTTTTTATCAGATTGATTAATAGTCAATCTTTAAGATTTCAAAGTTATTTCTGAATAGAAATTAACTGGGTATTATAGCATACCTTTGAGACTAGTAAGTAACCATACCCTTCTTTCACAAATGGGGAAGTAAGTCAGGCCATAGGTGCTGTTTCTGCAGTGGTCATGCTTAGCTTTACACATGTGCATAAACCCCCGACCAATAAAGCATTTGTAAGTAAGGAAGTCATACACTTAACCAGTTCACTGAAACAAGGTTATGGGTATAAATCACGAAGGCCAGAACTAGCACTCAAACATCCAGTTTCCAGTTTTGTTCACTAACTATTCAGGTGCCTTACTCCTTTCATTTTTTGGATGTTCTCTTAAGAAAATACAGTTTCTGGCATCATGCTGCTTGCTTGCTTGTTTTTATGTCCTCATCTATTAACTTCTGAATCTGCTGACCAGTTCTAGGCAAACACGATGGAGTGTCGAAACCATGATTTCGTGGTATAGTTTCAGGGAAATAGGCAACTGGGTAAAAGAAAGGGACCCTATGAGTGCCCTGACTGAAGCACAGTATGAAAAGCTACAGCATGAAAATATGCTAACAGAATGATAATAAATACTGTCTTTTGTTAAACACAATATAGGAGATCCTCCTTGAAGCACAAATCTGTAAGAAAGAACTTCACTGGTCTTGCTGAACATGAATATACATGCTCATTTACCTTTTTTTCAAATAAGACATCAATTGGGCAGTAGTCTTGCAAGTGACTAGCTCTTTCCTATCCCAGGTTACAGATTTCAGCTYATGTATAGGCACCTGTAGCTGAGGCTGGTACGTGGCTTAGCTGTAAAGCAGAGCAATGAAAAATTTCAAAACACAGCACCTCTGGCAGCGCTCCTGTCACCGGTGCTGCAGAACACGTTTATCTTGATGTAGCGTTACTTTCTTAACTCAATTGTGGTATGGCACAATTGTCTGCCAAGGAAAATAGATGTTTTCAATAACACCCATTAGAAAATGTGTGTACACAGTACTCCACAATTCAGTGAAGGTGTGGGCAGCTGGAAAGCATGGAAATGAAATGATGCCTGGAAAAGCTCTTTTCCTTTTACCTCTCTAGAGGACTGATCTTGGTGATGGATGTATCAGTTTCGTAGAGTGCCTGCAGCTCGGTCTGCGCTGAGATTTGTGTGTTTCTAAGTTTGCCCTTCTGCATCCCCCCGTTCTTTTTAAGGAAAAGAAACGTCCCGTATTTTGGCCTCACGTAGCTCTATCCAGGCAAGTACAAAAGATGCATAACGTCTTAGCTCATTCGTTACTCGAGTTAGGAGCAAAACAAGCGCAGCGCGGCGGCGGCGGCCACTGCACGGCGGTGATGTGTCACCGGCGCCCGCCGCGGGCCGGGCGGGTTCCCGAGCGCCTCCGGTTTGTACCCACAAATCCGGTAGCAGCATTGCCCTCTGCTGAGCAGTCCCAGTACTGCCGAGCCAACCCGTTTTCCTGAAAGACAAAACGCGTGCCCTGTTTTGGTGCTCCRGCAGTTACTAAAAGTAACGATTTTTCGTTATCTTTGTGCTCGCTAAATACACATAGTCAAGTCGCTGTGGAGCTTAAGGAGAAAACGTGATATAAGGCTACAAAGTTGTAAAGAAAGGCTAAACTTCTTTTTCTGGTGTTTATTTACACAACGCACCATAGTCTGAGGTCTAGTCCATGGGCATTTCATACTATCCATCAGGATGTTTGGCTATAGAAAGTCCTTTTACTCCAGAGTCATGAGAGCAAACGTGAACTGGGATCCTGCACCGAATTAGACTCATATATTTTGTTACTCTTGTGATGGTTCACACATCCTTGGTGCTGTGATGCCAGCTCATGCATGTTCTGTTTTTTTTTTTTTTTTAAGAAATCATGGTTTATATTTAGATTTGTTATATTCTTCTGTTGTAAGATTAGGCAGCTGTACTCCAGTGACATTTAGTTATGTGTGTGCCTCCCTGTCATGTTATAATTCAACAGGCAATATCTGAATTGCTGTATAGAAAAACCTGAGCACAGAAGCTTTGTGGTAAAGATGTTCAAAACTTTTTCTTTCAAGTTTGCAGTCTGTTCTTCTTCAGACTTTCACTGTTGATTTCTCAGCAGGTTTAAGGGTGGTAGATAGATGGCATTTGGTGTATGAAGTTCTTTCCTCTAGAAAAAATTTAAATTTTTAAGTGATGACTAATAACTGGTCACAGTTATGAAGTCAGTCATATTTTTACCTCTTTACTATGGAAAAAGTAGATCCAGAAACAGCTACAGAAGCAGAGTTGATGGCTGCTTTCAGCTGTTCAGTAGAATGTCTATTGTGCCACTTATATCCGTCACTGATGGATATCAAAGTGATAGACGTATGGATTAAGATCAGTTTATACATGCTCAGTGGTCCAGCCACGTCAAGCATTTGCTTTTGCCGTATTTAATAAGATAAGAGGCTGCAATTGCAATGCATGAGTTACCTGAAACGGGCAAGCAAGATAAGTCTTTAGAGCAGTCTACATATGAGCATCTATCTCAGCTGCCAGTAGAGACTCTGCAGTCATGGTTTTAGTCTAACACCCCAGCAAAGGAGTCAACATTTTCTTGTGGTATTTAGAAAAATGAGCATATCCACCTCGTAGCAGGAGTTCACTCTGCAGTCTCACATGCAGTAGTAAAGCTGGAAGAGGAAACCAGCAGCTTTTGGCCTGCCTGTCAAGAAGTTGCATAACTTCTGCTGAATTGACTGTGTTAAGCAAATGGCTTTAAATCTACAGAAGGCAGATTTAAATTGCTGCAGCTACTTCTGTCACATCACCTGCTGAGGATCATGGAGATGAGACAAGCAGTCAGCTGCTGCGTTTTTAGTTCCCAGATGGTATTTTGTGTCATGCATACATGACTATTATGTCACTGGCCATTGGTTAGTCCACATTGCCCTTCACCTGAGTGCCTTTCTGGGGTTGTCAAAGGACTCTGGTTTGTGTATAGTTCGAGTCCACACATCACAAACCAGCTTTTCCTTTTTTTTCTGTAACCCATATGTTTCCTTTTCCGTGTTGGAGTATTTTCTCTCATCATACATAAGCGTTCCAGAAGACACTGACCTTCCCAGAGCTTCCCTGTAGCTCTGGAGAAGTACAACATTAGTGAGATACCATTTGTCAGAGTTGTTTGTAACATGAGATAAAAATAAGTAAAGTATAAGTGCTGAGCTCTTTAAGATCAAAGCTACTTCTCCAGAAGCAGCCAGAGCAAAACACACTAGCTATTCAAGAAAATAATGCTATTACTCTTTCTGTAAATGAAACATAATTAGGAATAAACCTTTCACCATAATGTGACACTGAAGAGAAAAATGCTGCTTGTACTTATTTCAGACTTTTGTAACTTAGAGTCCAAGCCCGGTTTCTGTCTTTCTTGAGAATTATATCACCAAGAAAAGATAATTGTGCCTATAAATCTTCTTTCTCCTTAGTGTCAGATATACTGTGAATCTTTCCTCATTTTAAGCTTATCGCTTCTGGGCAGCAACTTCCATGGGCATTGTTCCTCTCCTTTTCACCCCAACCTTTAAAACACAAATGAAGGATTTTATCATTCCTCTCTTCAAACTCTTCCTTGCCTTGCTAACCAACCTCACTTCATTCAGTCTACCACCTTTCCTTAACTTTTGCTTTTCCTTTCTGCTGGGCTCTCTCCTGTAGGTCCCTCTCTTTCTTCTTCAGTGCTACTCTGTATGTGAAGTCTTCCCTGTAATGAATAGAGTGTGGTGCCTCCCATGTCATAGTCTTTACAGCTTTTTATTCATTCCCATTATATCTCTCTGTTTTCCCCAATGCCATGTTGTTTGACTATCTGCAGCTACCCAGCCCCTCTTCTGCAAAGCTGCAGTTGATTACTCTTCAGTATCTTACCCCCGTGCTTAGTGACAAGTACATATTTTTTCCAGATGTATCTTTGCCCAGACCCTTCTATATGCTAACCTTGCCTTCCAGTGCTTGCAGTCCCACTCAGCTTGCTGCTGCCTGTAGGTTTAGTACGGGTGTTCCTGCTGTGGGAGCCAATGCTAGCAGAGCCGACAGGACCTCACGTGGTAAATTTTGCCAAGGAAGCTCCAGTAAAAAATTAATGCTATCGATTGCTTTAGTTCTCCTCCAACCAGTTCACAGCTTCAGTTCAGCGAAGTCCTTCTTTGCTGCTAAAGGGTCAATCCTGCATCCTTTCAGCAAAAAAAATGTGCACCTAGCCTGCAAGTCCTACCTGACTCAAGGCTATGGGGGAAGGTCTGTATGGTGTAATTCACCTGCACATGAAAAGGGCACTCAGGTTTCTTCTCTGCTCCATGCACTGCTCCTTTGTGGGCAGTGTCTCCCACCAGTGGATGCATCTCCAGGCTCTTCACCTCATGCTCTGCTGAGTAATGCTTTGTAGAAGGGGCTGGTTCTGACAGTCCAGGCTTTTAACGCAGGAGGTCCTGAGCCAGTTGGAAGTGATTTTCAAGGTAAATTACGCAGCATGAAGTTGTGTGCTCCTCAGCATGCCTTCCTTCCCTAGAGCCGGCAGAACTGTCTCTGAATGGATACTCTAAGCTCTGGCAACTAGTCCCTGGAGTTGAATAAGTCTTATAAAAACAAATTCCCCTTTGTGGTTTAAATATATTGCCTCTCGGTGTAATTGAATCTCTCTCGTTGCTCCTTTTCATTACAAGCGAATGGGTAAGCATTAGATTTACTCTTCTAAGCACACTGATTACTTTGTATACCCTGTCACGTCCATTTTTGTTTGTCTCTCCTCTTGCTGGCACTGGGAGCAGAGCTGTCAATCCATTTTCTCGTAGAAAGTTTTTCTGTACTTCTAATTGTTGTTGTCACGTGTATGTGGGCGCCTGTCAGATCTTTGCTATGGATTTTGAAGTGGGATGTTCAGAAGAAGATTCAGGTCAAGCATGACCTTTACATTTCAATATTATTACTCTCTCCTGTTCTTCAGGTGACATTTCTGGTTTTGATTGTTACTCCAGTGAGGAAAGGTTTCCACTGAGCAGTGAACAAAACTGCCCTGTGCATTTTCCAGAGAAGCTGCAATTACTGCAGAAACATAGCTGAAGAATCTGAGTTATTTCCTCACTTGATAATTACCACATGTTCATCAGTTTTATTTAACAGATTTTGAGGCCAAAAGGAATCTATAAATATTGTTCTTGAAACCTGTTGTGGATGGAGAGAGCCACTGTCCACTGTGGGAGCACAGCAGGAGTTGCCCACAGTGCAGTACTCATGTGGACCCGAGCAAAACTTCCTGCTGTGTCCTCTGATGTGACAACATTGCTGTGCTTTTGTATCATTATCTTGTATTTATTTGCACTACCACAGTGCACCCCCACTACTTGTGTTTGGCGTAGCTGTTTCTTCCAGAAGGGCATCCCAGCTGGCTTCGAATACTGTAAGTGATGGAGAAGTCAGCCCTCTCTTTGGTAGCTTTTCCACTGACTAATCACTTCCACTGACCTTTTACAGCAGTGATCAATGGCAACAATGTGGCTCTGCTAACTTACAGGTCTTAACTGCCCTGAGCAGCCTCCCTGGGATCCCTACCCATGCACCCTCTGCCCATGGCCCAGGAGCTCCAACCAAGCCCCAGCCTGGGCCATCAGCCATGGCCTGACCCTGCTCAGATGCTGTGGGACTATGCTGTGGTTGGCATGGGCACTGCTTCTCTTGGGGTCACTCACAGCTCATCCGCCTTGGTGGAGCAGCCCTACTCACGCTGCTCGCTGACAAACAGCAGTGACACTGCTGGCACAGGTGCTCCTCTTGTTCCAGTCAGCCACTGCAGGAGAACAAACCCCAGACACCAACCTAAACCCCACTTCACACAAACACGCACCAAGAGAACCATTTTTGGTAGTTTAGCCTTGTAAATGTCATGTCAGGAGTCTGACAGACTTGAGCACCAAGGGAGCGGGGGGAATGCCTGGCCCTGGACAAGGAAAAGCAGGCTTGCTTCCTGCACCAGGCTCTAAGCCCAAGTTTTGCTTAGTTATATCAGGAAACTGTGCCTGTAGCATGACCAGCCATGGTGCTGGCACTGCTGAGAGGGTGGTGAATGATGGCATGATGCAAAAATGACAGTCTTTTTTTTTTTTTTTTTTTTTTTTTAAAGACAGATGAGTTCCTGCTTCTGTTTCATGCAGATCAGTGCCAGCCTAACTGAGATGTGCCAAGTCACGGTATAGGACTGAGCAACCAAGGAGGAAAGTGGGATAAGAAGAAGGGCTTGAGCAAGTACTGGGGAACTGCAACCTGGCATGACTCCACCAGACAGGCTTCCTATGCCAGACCTGAGTTTTTATTGTAATAATAGCCCTTCCTCCTCCTAAGAAAGTAGCTGCTTAATGCCTTGTGTTTTCTTCCCATAAATGTCTCCACTTACTGAAAACAAACCACTCTACTCCCTATGGTGCAAATACCAATGGCTGCACCACAGGTTTGAATTCATTTCAGTGGAAGGTGTAGATGCTCAGATCATCTCTCATGATTCATTTCTGCTTTATGACATCCAGGAAGGCAAGACTGAAAGAATACTTCATCTCATCAAATAGTGCCAGTATGTAACAGAGGTACTTGATCCACTCCCTTCAGAGTTCTTTGGATTCACCATACTCAATGCCTTTTTTATTCAAATTAATTATTCAAAATAAGAATTCATTAAAATATCCATGATAATTTCAATACCTTATCACACTATTTGAGATGTATATTCTGAAAGCCCGGGAAAAGATATTATCTTGTGAAATGGGCAGGCTTGTTATCATGACCCTATTAAAGAGGAAATCATAAATGGAAAATGCACCATTGGAAGTACTAAAAAGTTACCTATATTCATTTGAATGATTTCATTTGAACACATTTGGAACCAGACATTGGTATATTACAGCCCAATGAAATCTAGTACCTGCTACAACAAAAAAGGACAACAAAAAGAATTAATGATTGCAAATTTATTACGTGGAACAGTAAATTCCAGACAACCGAGTCACATAATAGACAAACTGTCCAACAGGAAATTTCTTTTCTTTATATGAAGCAAGTCGTCAGCCTGGTAAGCGGACCCACGCACTTCATACTCTGTGATATTCTGAAACAAACAGATGCAATGACATACTTTATGTTAAAGGTCTGGATCTGAATGTGATGCTGTATTCAGTGTGGTCACTCCCAAAGGTAGAAACGGAAGTTTGAAATTCTAGCTCCAGCAGGTTAAAATAGGTGAAATTTTGAAAGTTTGAGTAAGTGCCCAGATTTGTTATTTGTACTCGCACGTGAATCCTTACTCCTCACACAGCTCTCCTCTCTCCACCATGCCCTGCCTCACTGTGCTTCTTTTTAGGGGGCTGAAGGCCCAGTTTTCACCTTGCAGCCCAGTTACCTTAGGGCACTGAGCTGTGGATAAAATTTATGGCTATATGTAAGACGAGCATCATTATACGCTAATAGTTTCCATGTTAGCACTTAAACAAGATTTAACATAGTAATTCTGATGTCACCAGAGTACTTCAGACAGAGCATTTGGGTGCGAATTTGCTCTAATTGTTGCTGAAGTGTTTTGCTGAAAAGCTATAGGCACATTCTGTCTGTTTGGCTTCTTTTGGGGGCTGTCAGCTCATGCTTCTGGTTACTCAGAGTAACAGATTTGGTAACATTAGAGACCAGTGGGTTCATCTGTTCTGTATATACCATCCCATGCAGCACCCAACCACTTTTCATACTAGTTATGAAACATTTCATACACATATGTGGGCCTAAATAACATCCTGGCTCAGACCAAAGATCCATATACTTGCACATCTTCCTTTTGGCAGTGGGAAATGATGGATGCCCAAGGCACAGCCTAAGACCATGGCGAACACGTTGTGATGCTGCTCCACACTACTTTCCCAGTTTCTGGTTCCTGTCCTTCTAAAATGGTTTAATCTTGAACATACAGCAAATATGGTCTTTACTTGTCAGTTTTCCATACAAAGTTTCTTTGCTATCCTTCTGTCCTCTCCCAAAAAGCAACCCTTCCAGTTGGCCATCAAAGCAATTCTGATGTTGCAGATAGGAAAGGATATATTTTTTATTATTATTTTGAGAGTTCTGAATAACTGAAAGAAGAGAGACTGAAAGAGGGGACACATGCATGGACTGCCTTCTCTGTTTTCCCGTTAAAGTTCACCAAGACCTTAAACAGATCCTTATTATCAGCACTCACTGTCCTCCTTCCTTGCACCTCCACCCTTGCTCTTTATAGTCAGTATTTATGCAAAACAAGGTCTTAATCCTGATGTGACCATGACTCCCATCTGCATGCAGAGATCTATGTTAGTGGCTTCTCATGCAGCATTAGGGGACTGTACATCTCTAGGAACAGAGATGAGATAACATACTTATCACCGTTAAGGGTCTGGTAAGTTTTTGTACTCCAAGGACAATTTAGACACTTTGGAAAAAAGGATTATTTTAAAACTTTACCATTTCTAGCCCATCTTCATCATTCTGTAGAGGATGAAAGCTCTTCCTTAGTGCACCTCTTTGGAGGAACAAATAAAAGACATGCCTTTTGCTGAAAACGTACCCTGTAAGCCTCCTAGCATGAAAGACAGCACCTCTGCCCAAACTGCTCTCAGTGACCATATAAAATATCCATAAGGGAATCTAGCTTTGTAACATAATACAGCTCTGTCACCCTTTCTGTCCCAAGGATCACTATTACTGTCAAAACAAAACAAATTCTTGCCTCTTTTGGATGCCCTACTCACCACTGCCTTCGATAGTTCTTCCATTTCGAGGCTGGAAAATATAATTAGATGGTCATACAGAGGTACTGGACATTAGATTCATAAACACACCAAAATACATCGCCTGTCATGGAGATAGCGGATGTAACAAGGACGCAGCAAGATTTCCAACAAGGGTACAATATGTTAAACACCAGGGGGATCCATGCAGGATGGGTTTTGCTTTTGAATCTAGGAAATCTTTGCACAACCTCTGACCTAATAGCTAAACAATCTGACTTTAATTATCCTTATTAAAGATCTTGATCCCAATTCATCAAAGTCCTAAGCAGAAGCTTAAAAAGGAGCATATAAATGCCATGACTGAAAGTACTTGCCGAGACATGTTTGAAATTGAACTAAAATTTAAATGACAGATGAKCTAGGACTCTGGTTATCTGTCAGGACCTCATTTAAAAAAAAATTTTKTTGATGTGCTGAAGATGTTAATAAAAATTAGTTTGGTCTTAATCACATACTGCATCAATGCAGGCATATCCTGCATTAGAACCTGCCACAGTTCAGCAAGCCAATGGGTGAAAATTCAACCAAGATGATGTCCATAATTTTGCTTTGGCAAAATTCATCCTGTTATACAGTGCATCGTTTCTGACTAACCAACCAGACCTATCAGACCATGTTAACACTCAGTTCACGTATATTTTTTATCTGGTGAATTTAATACCTGTGCATGTTGACAGTCTCAGAGATACAAGCCACATGCTACTTCCTATCTTTCAATGGTCTGGCTCAAGATACCACATTTGCAGAGTTATCTCTCCAAAAGAAAAATGTTTAATCCATTAGTACTCCACATCTCATTATCTCATGGTCTTTTATTTGAACCAGAGGTTTCTAAGCAATGGCTCCCAATGCTTTCAAGTGAGGGATGTTTAGCATCTATTTAAAACAGGGGCAGCAAGACACAGCCTTACTTGTGAAGGTAAACAGTTGTTCATATACAGATACATAATATTGTCTGTTATTCAGAATTTTAAAAGGAAAAGATTCAGATACCCTGAAAAGGAAAAAGGGCCGTCCCAGAATCCCATGACTGTCCTGTAAAACAAAACACAAACCATTAATGAAATATTTTAAACTCAATTGCATAGATCTGTTGACAAGTTCCAGTGTCATTCCGTAAGAATATTAGTAATTGCCTTTTTGGCAGCATGCAAACAACTAGATGTTGCTAGTCCTCAATGCCCATTCATCTGGAATGCTGAYTAAAAATCAATACCCAAAAGGTATCAATTGTCAAGATTGTCAAGAACTTTCCTTTCTATGTAGTGTAAATATACTAAATTTCCATAATTCAAGATTCATGGGCTTTAGAAAATGTATAAAAGGAAGCTTTACACATGGCGGATTGCTTTGCAGAAGCAAGGTCCATACAGCTCTCTTCTCCACCATTTCAAAAAAAGGAGCTGACTAAAATAGGGGAAGGACCATGCTCCTCTGCCCACTGCCACTTGCCTGGCATTACATTCACATACCTTCTTTGTAAACTCTGCTGCAACAATTTGTGATTCCTGCAAGGTGGCAGAGTATATTAATCAAGATGCTGTCATTTTTTTTGGTTTGTTACAATATTCCTCTACCACTGGTTAATCCATGCAAGAAAAGAGAGTAGTATATATATCACAGACAACTATGAGAACAGCAGCAGCAAATGGACCTGTTTAAAGGCTTATTTTAAATCCTGCTTTAACCAGCTTAGCTCCTCGTTCCTCATGCTTTCATTGCCGTAAAGCAATGCGCAGYCGTGCTCTGGAGGACGAAGCAGAGCTCAGGCTGAGGAGAGCGCACAGAAGCATCATCCATCAGGTCTGAGTYATACTGATGGCACTTCTCTTGGTAAAACGTGGCTGCTCCCCACCTTTCAGATTGCCCTTGCATTTTAAACCGGTCAYGACCACTGCTCCTAAGCTCTGCCCATGCCATGTGCATTCTCCARGGAATTGCTCATTTGCCTACTCAGGAACAGAAACTTTCGCCATGATTTGCGGGGAGCAGGCCGAGCTCAGTGTCTAGGAAAGCCCTGAGCCTGCGGTGCGATACACCCGAGCAGCTCCTGCAAGGCTCGGGAGCCCCTCGGCTCATGGCACARCTACCCTGTGCTGCCTGCACCTGGCCTGGCCCTGGCAGGAGAGCCCTGGGAGCTGCCGCAGCAGGCACACCAGCAAATGGGTTTCCTTATCTGGGACGGGCTTGAAAACTGGTACGTGTAATGAGCAAGGATGTGAAGACAGAGGGGCAGAACATGGGCAAAGGATGTGGATGGGAAGCTGGAGAGAAGGAATACAAAAAGAAAGAAGGMGCGAGTAAGGATTCAGGTTATGAGACAGAGGTGACTGTAATGTAGCTGAATTTAGATACTTAGTTCCTTTTGATGCCTCTAAAAGCATCATCCAGAAGATTTACCAAAAGATTAGAAATTGAAAATAAATATTCTATTTAGTTCTCTCAAAAGATTAAGGCGTTCCCCAGATGGTGTTCAAGTCCTATTAATGCCAAAGTTCTGGTTGACTTTGACTTTCATGGTGATAAGGCATCATTCTCCTCATTGAAACACAATCTACCTTCTCTAATTTATAACTCTGATTCAATCAAAAWTTTTAAAAAAGAATTCACATATACAGAATCATGTAGAAAGCTCAAGTCCAGCTGAAATCAGTAGTATATCATATCTGTTTCGTTGGTAGCACTATGTATATAGACTCATGTTTGCAGTGTGTTCCCAAGATTCCTTGTGGGCTGAGGAAGTGTAACTTTGTGTTATAACAGATTGGAACAGCTGGGCAAAAATCAGCATTTTTGCATATCTCTTTTTCCACACCCCACATTTAGATTTGATCTACCATTTAATCAGAACACGCCTGGAAATCCTACCATAAGTGACTATCCAGCAAATATTAGTCTTGTCTCTTGAAGGGATACTTCATGAGAGCCAGCTCCCAACCTGGAGGACTCATAGCACAGGGTGAATTTTTGGCAAAATCAGTAACTACACTACTGACTAGGAATAAGGCTCCACTCAAAGTTACTGGATGATTWTGGATGTTCCCTAATTAGCTAAGCTGTAGAAGCAGAGGGGTCARAATTGAACTGAACACACTTACTAGATATTTGAGATTGAACTGCTAGGATTTTTTGTATAATGAACTTCAGTACTGTAGAGTTTTCTAGCTATTTTAGCAAAATATGCTTGAAATTATAACAAGCTAAAGACRCTGGCAAGAAGAGATAATGAAATACATTTCAAAATAGCTTCTATTATTGTCTTGAAGGCTTTCCTTGTGATTTGAGAAAACAGAGGATTCAAAAGCTCTACAACTGYACTGGCCTTTTCAGCAGAGGAGAATCATACCTAAGAAAATCAATGTGCCTTTTATTGGAAAGGTTCTTGATTATCTGATGATGATAGGAAAGTGCTGAACAGCAAAACTGAAATCAGCCCAGGTCCTAATGTGACTGATGAAGGGGGRAGAGTCTCCAATATCTTGCAGACTTAAGCTTTTAGTTCTGAACCTAAGCACGAATGGAGTACTAAAACCAGTAAAGCAACTTGCATACTTTTATGTTCAGCATGATCTTAGGTACTCTGTTGAACCAATATTGTGTATACTGTTAGCATATTTAATCCTGCATTATTCAAAAGTGAGGGTTAGGTTAAAATACTGACCCCAGYTGTAAGTGGATACGCTGCTTCCTGAGCTCTGAATTGGTGAAATAAAAATGATACAAGAACAGCAATTTGATATATAATGTAATAGTGTTAATGCAAACATGCAAACTACCAATGAGAATAAATCTTTCATATACTTCCTGGTTATTCTCCTAGGCTTTCTAAACCATGGTGGTATTAAATTATACTCTATCATTYTGAGAAAAATGTTAGGAAGTTGGTTCTGAGGGTCTGTTTTCTAAGTTTAAGGAGGGGATGCTGTTAAGTAAGAGAAACAATTACACCTTACCTCATTTGTATGCATGCTGTTAAATATGGAATAACAAAGATCCAAAACAGTACTGGAGATCTGAAAAATCAAACAGTAYTTTAATACACATCTGTTGATAGGRTGTGATGTACATGGTTTTATAGAAAACAGGCCTGATTCCAATCTCAGCACAAGTTAAATTGAGCATGTTCCCACTAAAAGCGCTGACAGCAGGAAAAAGACTTACTGAAGCTGTTATGAGATGAATAAYCAGAATTTCCTATGAGGAAAATAGATATAATATCAATAATGTTGTCAATATAGTCTTGTGAGGTAAAGAGACTTTAATCTGTCTCTTATATTTAAAATACATTTTCCTGTGCTATGTGTTTTAGAAATAGGTGRGGGTTTTGACATATTTTACCTACACTCACTTTCATCTATAATCACCTCAACCAATCAGTACTATAATATAAGCACTTATAACCATACAYTGAAATAAATAACATGTCAAAAGTTGCTCACTCTGTATTTGACTCAGAACCCACTATGTTTCACAGGGGTGACTTTATCACTTCCAAAGAACTGGAAATAATGTCCCTGCTGTACATTTTTAAACACAGTGTATCTGGTCAGGAACGTTTTCCATGTAGYGTATTAAGATCAGTATGGTCAAGTCATAAACTGGTAGGATAAGTGGTCAAGTGCTGGATCTGCGCTAAAGTCAATTACAAGAGCTCTGATGATAGTTTTTATGTCAGGACTCCAAAARAGCAATGGAAAAAGGATGGTTAAACTGGCACTTCCCGAAAAGAGGAGCAAGTCCCACACTCACTTCCACAGGATGAGGATTTGCTTATGTAACTGATCACAGTGGACAAGAAATAGCCACAGCTTCAAAGGCAGTAAAACTTAAGACACCTGAACAACTGGCTCTGGGAACTACTTTCCACCAATCTTGATTTACAAAACTGAAATATTTCAAGGGAAAAAAAAGAAAGCATAAAATGCTCAACATTTCATAAGAACTGCTGCCCCTACAGAGCTTTTCTCTACCTTTCATGAAAATGACCCTTGGGCTTGCTGTTGAATGCAGTGGGGCTGCTCGGAGTTGCTCAGTTGCCTAAACTGAGTAAACTGCAAGCTATGGGCTCATTTCATGGAAATGAGCCGTAAAGCCTTCCGCTGGCTCCGCTYCCTTCCAGGCACCCTGCAGAAAACCCACCCACCCACCGAGAGCACCGTGCAGCAGCAGGGACGCAGGCAGGATCCTGCCTCCGACTCCCCCGTTACTTTTCCCTCTGGGGCCAGCCACCCCGGTGGGGGGAAGAAGAGCCCGTTTTTTTTTGCCCGAGGGCTGTGCTGGCTCTGCAGGGAGGACAGTGCCCATGCCAGGGAGCTTGTGGCGTTCCCAGGGCGGCCAGCCGTGCAGAGGGGTTCTGGGCACGGGCGGCAGCCGAAGCCGGTGGGCAGCGCCGAGCGCGCTGGGAGAGGCCCTGCTGACCAAGCACGCCGCGCCGTCGGTTTACCTGCGGTTGATTAGACAGTTCCATCCACTGACTGAAACACAGCGCCAGTTGCTTAAAAAGGCAAATAAAAAGGCAAAGATTAGGCGTTAAGAGTGGGGTTTCGTACCTTGGGATCGCTCAGTTATTGGCTTCYGCTAGCCCCGGCGTCCCGTCCTGCATGCGGCTGGGCATCGTGCTGCCGTGTGCATACAGGCAGCAACGGGGCTCAGCCTCCACTGTCGTGTCCACCCACCCAGGGATTTCCAACTTATTTCCCTCCTATGGGCACATCTCATTTCCCAGCTTCTCTGGCCAGTTGGRAGCGGACGGCTCTGCCCTGCACTCTGAACACGCGTTGCCTTCAGGACGGCCGGGAAAASGAGAAGGGAAAGCAGAAGAARGAGAAGAAAAGACATACCTGACTTTTGGGGAGGTCCGCGCCGTCCAAGTGGCGGGAGCGCGGCTGGGGGAACCCTGCAGGGGACACAGGCGGGCTGTGCCGAGATGCAGACGGGCGCCCGCGGAGCCCGCAGCCGACGGGGCGGGCGCCGCTCGGGCGGAGACACCGCTTTGGAAGGATTTGGGGATGCTTTTCCTCCCCCCCCGCCCCGTCTAGCGGAGGGCCGGCCGTACCTG
>NW_028186867.1:11032165-11049107 GCF_003343005.1 Rhea americana | reverse complement strand
GCTGCCCGCTCCGCAAGCCCCCTCCCGTCCCCCCGCGCCCTGCTCCCTCCTGCCCTGTTCCCCACTCCAGCGCCGGAGTCGGGGCGCAGCTTTCCCCAAGCTGGCCCGGGGCAATGGAGTTCGCCCACTTGTGTTGCGCGTTTGCTGGGAGGGGTCTGAAAAATACCTAAATAATCAAGCCCCGGGGAACTCCGAGGCCTCACCAGTTTCATGGACGCTAGTGSAGCTTGAGCCACTGACCACTCATTGCTAGGCACTTTTGAGACCTTGGCCCAAAGAAGCTGTTATTCTAGAAGAGGGCAGAGACATGAAGGGCAGAAGAAGCCATGCAAACATGAAGGGACAGRAAAGGAAGGTTTTTTTTAAATTATTTTTTAGCAGAAAGGTCTCTTTCATAGTAGGGCTTATAACGCTTTGGAAAATGTTTCTCCTTGCAGCAGCTTGGGAAATAAAGTTTGCCTTCTAATTAAAAAGGATGTGAGTTTTCCTGTTGGACAGTGTAGTGGTTATCACATCTGCTTTACATGCTGAAGGTCCTGAGTTAAAGCCSCAGTGGAGCCAGCACCAGGAAATCGTTGGGAGGTTGGACTAGATGACCTCCAGAGGTCCCTTCCAACCTTACTGATTCTGTAACAGTCTTGAGCCATTTTATTATATTGATCTCCATATGAAATAGGAAAATCTTTTCTCAGTATCCCACATTTCATTTCATAGTAGATATGGGTGTAGAGAAGACATAGATCTGTTTGTAACAGAAAGGCAATTCTCCATTTTTCTGCTTGATTTAATCATTGGATTTGACTCTGGAAAATGCTTCCAGGTTATATTCTGTGCTAGTTTGAATGGCAGTCCTCAACCTGAGGATGAGAAAGGCAGAGTCCTSCTAACCTTGTTTTTCATAGCCTCTGGGCCTGCTATAACAAATATGTATTTTCCAGTTGTCCAACTTCTATCATACATAGCAGAGATGTGTTGGGGGGCAGCATCTCCTGTGTGGGATGTAAGACACATGAAGTGGGACCCTGCACCTCCAAGCAAAAAGGTAACATGGCTGCTTTCTTTCTGGAGAGCAAAGCATAGCCAGACTTTGTGGGCCTTCATCAGCTCCACCGCCGTTGGCTGAGCGGGGAAGGAGGTGTGGGAGGAGGCCGAGCGACCTTGGCACTGTTAGTTCACCCATTGTTCCTTCCTCTTCCAGCAAAGGCGACCGCCGTGGTCCCGTCACAGCCGCTTGGGTGCCATAATCTGCCTTGAGAGCTATCAGGAAAGATCAGGCGTCGTTTGAGCAGGCACTCAGCTGTCAGCTTCTTGCCCGTCTAGACTGGAAATGGGAGTTTCAAGATAGAGATTTAAAGGGATTGCTCCCTCAGACTGTGCAATCTTGACCCTTTCTGGAAGATAAGGCAGATTATAGTGAGTTTTGCGGTGATGATTTCTCATAGCAAATCCTCCCAGGCTTTGAGTAACAAGGAGACGCAGGATTTCAGGAAACTCATATTCATTTTCTGCAGCGATTCTGCTTTCTGGTCAAGTGAATGCAAGGAAGGGACTCTCTAGGTTTGTAAAATTTTCTCAGCAAAGGACAATGACTTTTTTTTGAAGGCAGTAAGCAGTAAGCAGGTCCCTGCTTGATGTTCTCTTACTTAAGCAAATATGTTCACATAAATGTGAAAGCAGAGCATCACACTGAGCTGGGCCCAACAGAGGTAAATGTTAAAAGATAGTCGATAACTATCTAGTCTGATGGACTGCCAATTTCATAATAATTACTTTCTTTTTATCTTTTGACACTTTGCTTTTAACCAAATTGAAAAGTATGGTTCCTTGACAATGTTTCTGTTGCAATGCTTATCACAGATTTTGCACCCAAATCACTGCTATGCTAGAGAAAACACCAGATCTTACAGATCCATTCTAGATTCAGTGCAATTCAGCTCTTTAGTTACCTAGTTATTAGTTACAGGCTGGTACTTTAAATACTAACAGTTTTATATATGAATTAGTTACTGCATTTTAAAGTATACTGCTATTGAGTGGTTACCGAGATGGATTGGTTTTGTATGTGCTAAGTTTCTGAGCTGGAGCAGGTACAGTGGAGTTCATTGCTAGCAATTATTCAGTGTTATGGGACATGGTTCTCTGATTTTCCCTGTCTGGGAAGAAAGGCAAAAATTATCTTGTTCTTCCTCAGGCTAGTCATTATCTGGCTAATATCAGATTTCTGTCTCAGACAGCTCATTAAATTACATCCCAATTCAACAAATTATTTAAATATAACCAAGTTTAGGAGTGTAAATTGTTTGCCATAGCATAGGAAAAGGGATGTATGGGATCATGTCAGGTGGGTAAAACCTACTTCTCCTTGAAGTGAAATACTGGAGGCTACCTGCCTCTTTCCTTCCTCTTCCTCTTCCTCTTCAAAGATGCAAGGTTCACTGCTTTATTGCCCCCTTTCCCAGCGAGTACCCYGAGTGTACCCTCTGCTCTCCTTCAGCAAACTCTGTCTATATGCCTGCATGTTGGTCCCCTGAAGCCAGTGGAGTTACACATGTGCTTCAAGTTAGGCTTATACTTAAAGATTAGATAAAAAGTCCTATTAGTTCCATTAAAAAAAATATTACTCATTATCCAACTGAAAATAGTATCTTCTCAGTGACCACACATGATGAGGGAAAAGCAAAGGAAAGCATTTAAACGTAAAATTTCAAATAGCTGAATGTGTCAGAAATCCTCCTTTCTTAACTCAGAACTTTCTTCTTCCACCGTATATTTCATTTCACAGTTGTTAGCTGAGCTGCAGCTCTTCCAATAGATGTATCAGCACCAAACCAGACTAATGAGCCGTATTATTATTATATGAATGAAATTTCTGCTTTAAGGTCTCGGACTTCCTGCCGAAGGGAGAGAGAATTAGGTCAAGAGTTTCAATGCCCAGAGTTATTCATAAACAAGTTGAAAATGAAGCTTTGGTAGGGGGTCAATGAGAAGCAAGAGAGCTTTCATGGTGAGTCAGGACATATGCTTGACATATTTAGCATCAGTTACATTTTGTCACGCCTAAATTTGGATTAAAACATGCTGTGATAGACGAGTGAAGAACAAGAAGATAACTTCGCTTCAACAGACRTAAGGGTGAGGGCTGGCTTCCTCTTTGTGAATGGTCTCTGCAATGAAGTCAACAGGTTATTGCAGATGGCCGGGACAGCACTCACACAAAGTCGATGGTGGAATTCCCAAATATATCCTAACTGGTGGCTTCTGATTCCTTATGTCTCTCACCTCTATGGCTCGGCAGCACATGGTATAAAACATTATCCTTCTTTGGGAGCTTCCTATATCTATGCATCTGCAAAGATGAAAATGCCAAAGAAGTTACAGAGTACTAGGCAAATCTGCTCAAGCCTGCAGACGTCTCCCAGTGCACATGTTGTATTAAACTTCACAGGGCCTGTTTATGCTGAATATTAAGCYTCGTTTAATGTTGTGGTATTTAACATGCATTTATATTTCCAGCACAGATAAGCAGTTTGAACAGTGAAGGTTTCAGCCTCATTTTTGTTGCTGCATGGGCAAGGCTCCGCCGAGCATTCAGAGCTGTAGGTCCAAACCTTGCTTTTGCTGACACACCTGTGGCCATTGAATCTCTGATGCTAAAAAAAAAAAAAAAAAAAAAAAAAAAATCACACTTTCATAAAATAGAGGTCTAGGATAGATTTTGTTTTTGGTTGTCAGAATGTGCAGTAAGTACTTTTTTTTCTTTTGTTTGTGGTTTGACTGTTACACTTTATAGATATAAAAGCATAGTCTTAAAAATTATGTTCAGTAGGTCAGTACTAATCGAGGAGTTATGCCACTAGACCAGGAATCTGAGCTTTTACRTTCTTTTGGATAGTTTCTTGGTTAATTTTATTGATAAAGGTGACTTTCTGTCAGCTATGTTCAGAGAGAGAAGTGGAAACTCCTTTGAAATGAARCAATTTACACCTACCAGGATGTGCTATATAGAAATTAGAACTGTGGCAATGGGCTATCTCGGGCTATATTGGGTTGAAAGATTATTATAATTAGTACACTTCAAAGCATTTGAAAAGATTTTTAGCCTGGAACTTTCACTTTGCCTTTTTTTTTCTTTCTTTTCTTTTTTTTTTTAAATATATTTTCCCAGGAGGGCAGGGAAGCCGTATATTGTTCTGGTTTAGGCAATTGGTGGGATAACTCAATCGTTTTCTGTGACTAAGCTCTGATCAAATGTTTGTCCAGGACTCCTTGTTCCTTAGCTTGTACCTTACCAGAAATTTCGAGTTGGTCTCCCAAGCAAATACTGAAATGGGGGGGGAGTCTCACATATCTTAGCTTCACCAGCTGAACAGATCTGATTTTAGTAGCTGAATTATAATGCTAATACTCATTCAGCCATACGGCTTAAATCTGAATGATTTAATCGGTAGTTTTAATTTTCTTTGAGTTATATTAAGTTAKGATTTTGTGTTTATAGTGGGATGACCACAGTTTATGGTAATGTATACCCTATATCAATTTCTAAAGTAAAGCATATAGCCTAACATATATAGTATATGTCTCAAATTTGTGACAAAAGTGCAAATCTTAACTCTCCATTAATTTCTTTAAATGTGAACAAGATTTGTAAGAATATATTACTTTAAAATAAATGTTTGTCTCACCAAGAGTGAGCTACAGGCAGAACCAGTCTCAGGTCATTTTTATTACCCTACCAAGTTTCCTCAAACAGCTCGCACTCTAACCCAACTAGCCAGAGTGAAGAAACCCCAGAACTATATTAATCCATTGCAATATCATATGGCCCACTGCACGTCTGTCATTAAGATTTCTTCTTCCTGACTTTAAGACAATGCTTAGAAAGACTCTAGCTCTGACACTGAGTATGTAAATACCCGGGAGTTCAGGCCTCAGAGTTATGACACTCAGAGTTACAGCTGTATTGCTGAGTGAGGAGCAAAGAGGTTAACCTGAAGTTGTGCTTCTTTATCCATATTTAGCAGCACTTACTCCTCTGAGTTGAGAGCCATTCAAAAGGAATAAATATTCAGACTCTGTTACTTACAATTATTACTGAAGCTATTTGTATTTTATTTGCTAAGTAATTTCGCTCATTTAATGCGAAAGCCATTAATTTTCTCAGTCTGTTTCAGGTAGGAGATAYTTATAATGAGCTTTAGTGGCATTAAAAATGAACTGATTGCTTCCCTGGCATGTCAAATGGAGCTTATGTTCTCTTTCTTTCTCGTTTCATTTTTTTTTTTCTGTATGAACTTTTATAACTAATTTTCTGACTCCTGACAGCTGTAAGACTTTAGCTAACTTTTACTTTGTTCTTTGGCTGAAGTAGTTATGACTTGACATTCATTGGCCTGATTATTTTCTTATTTCATTAAATTGCATCACCAATAAAAGCTTTMCTGTATTTTCAACTTTTAAAGTATTTTGTTGGCCTGAAAATRTTCAAATTGTGCATTTTCAAATGGCCACTCCTGGTGTCTAGCAATCAGACCAGAAGGGCAAACTGAGAGTTGTACTCTTCAAGGAAGGATATTATACTATTGGGACCAGGGTCCAAAACTACCAGCTCACCAACAGCGATGCCTCCCTGGGTTTTCTGGCCACAGAAAAGGTCCCCCATGGCCTCTCCAGGAATCAACTGGCCCAAAGAGTCACCGGCAAACAAAAGGCAGGATTTCATTGTGGGGGGGCCAAGCATCACTGTAGGTTCAGGCAACATATAAAACTATGTGTTGGGGCAATAGCAAAGTAAGTATCATCTTTTTCTGCATGTTCAGAAGGAAAGCTAAGCCTGTGAACTGGGAGAAGGATTGATGTGCAAGGTCTKCTGTGCTTTGGAATCTGGTGTCACCTTTGGCATTTGGTATCATCTTGCTGCCAACTTGTAGTGTTACAGTTTTCTGCTCCTGCTGACCTGCCTGTGGACAACCATACCCACCTTTTTGACACAACAGGACAGTCAGTCTTGCATCTGAATGGCTGAAGGAGCTCTTTCTACTCACTTTGGTCTCTGCTTTGAGTGGCACATTGCTGAGCATCTGCTGAACCCAATTAGGACCAAAGGCTCCAGACAAAGATCAAGACACAGTATTGGTACAAGTGTCAAAAAAAAAAAGAAAGGAGTTTAACAGATATGTTGCAACTAGTAGACAAGACAAATGAAAAAGAATGAGAGTGTGGTGGCAGGAATACCAATATTTTGTAGCTCTTATCCCCCCATCCACATTTACTTACACCTTTATAAGTACTTCTTGCCAGCAAAATGTTGTATGTAGAATTGCTCTTTCGGCCCGCTGTCGGCGAAATAGCCTGAATAACACTATCTGGTAAGGTGTGAGTGTGAGCGCAAACAGTATGTGTGCCATAGACCACCTGTGAGGGTATTTGCCCCAGGCTGGTCATGCTAAAGAGGAAGACGACCATCAACTGGATTTAACATTAACCAGGGAACTACAGAATCTTTTGAAACAAAGGAGTCAGCTTAGAAAGAAGTACAAAAGATGTACAAAATTTTCCAATGGAGGAGAACTCAGAGTGGGAGCAGAGCAGCACCAACCTGGGCTTGGCAGTGCCAGTGGTCACCCCACAGCATCATGGCCTCTGCCCTGGCTAGATGGTACCACCTGCRTGTGGCTGTGGGTTGCTGCGTGCAACTGGAGATCATGGGGCAGTATGGGGGTGGTCAAGGCCCCTGGGGGCTTTCCCATGGATCGTTTTGGCACAGGGATCCATGCGGTGTTGGGGTGGCGCAAAGTCACAGGAACTAYATCTCCTGCCGGAGGGGTGTGCAAGGAAGAAGGGGTCCATATTTGTAACTTTGCATGTGTAGTAAGAACTTTGGGGGATTATATGGGAGGAAACTTTGGGGAAGGCTGTTTAAAAGCTTCTAGGAGATGATAGTAATATTTTGAAAGTGTCTAAGTTTGTGGTTTATCTGTTGTATTACTGATCCTGATCCTGAATGTATTTTTCACTGATTGCTGGTCAACTATATGTTCTTAATAATCAACCATGTCAGTTCTGATTTGGTTTAAACTATGTGAACTGAGTAGTTTTTCCCCATGGCAACTGTGCATCTGTGTACCTCAAAGCTAGCAATATTGAGCACAAAGAGGTGAACATTTTTCACATAAAGAAACACATCTTGAKAATGCATCCTGGCTGTCTTAAATGGCACCTATAGCACTTTGTAATGGAGGCTCAGAAGTAAAGAAGAAATTATTCCAAAACCAAAAAGAAGGGAGAAAAATGAGAGAGGACAAGCATCACTCAGAGGAAATACTGACAAAGAATGCCATGGTGAACTAGGTCTCTCAGAGCAAATATTCACAAAGAAAATAAGGTTCTGCCTAGACAGAGGAATTGTATTCCTCATATTAGATCAAGCCCAACATCTTTCTATCTCAGGCCTATTACCATATACAGGCAAAGGCTGGGACCTCTCTAACATTCTTGTCTCCATATAATTGGAGAAGACAGTCTTCTTTTTTTTTCTTCCACAGTGTGATTTGCCATAAAAGAAACCACACTTGATAGCAAGCAGAATACTTAYGGTTATTACCAAAAGGCTTAAATTGCAGAAGAAAAAGGAAAAGCCAAAATTCAAAAAGAAAGCAAGCAGCCACAGCAATGATTATGTCATCCACCTTCTCCTATGTACATCTCACTGGGGAGAGATTTTAGCAGAGATGACACATCAAGATTGGATCTCATCACTTGCTAATATGAAAAGATACTGTGCAATGTCTGGTGAATACCATTTAGTTTATCATGATTAATCTAAAAGTTTTTAGATGATTAGAGGTATGAGACTCTCAAGAAATTATATGAAACTGGAGACCATATTGTGTTTGTTTACCTATATGAATTGCCTTGAGATAAGAATATTATTTGTATGCAACATTAACTTTCTTTTTCTCTGTGTTTATAAAGTTATCACAGGTGCTCCTTGACAGTAATACCCTATCTAAAGAATGTAGTATTTAGTAGGAGACTGAGGAGGGCTGTAAAATTAAAAATCAGTTCATCTATGATAACATACAGTTAGATACAGGACTACAACATTAAACAAGCCAATAAAGACTATAATAAAGCTTCATGATGCATAATAAAACTTTGAAAGCAATTTCTGGAAGGTGTATTGGATCCTTTTCCAAAATCCAAGCTATCAACTGAAAAATCTTTTTAAAATATCCCCTGTTCTACCTGGGAAACATATTTGTGTACACAATTTCTGCTATTTTTACATTAAAAAAAATAAGTGTATACTTTGTAGTGTAGCCTGACAGGCTCTAGTCATTTGCTGACTTGTTGGCACACACCAGCAACGGCTACTACAGTCCGTGAATCTTCCTTGCAAGTCTAATTTTCTGAAAGGCAGTGCTGGAGAACCTCAGTATCAAMCTACCATTAATAAAGGCTTTTAAAAGCAGCTTTGTTTTCACTATGGGATGAATAATGCACTTCAGTTATGCAGTTGTAAAATCCAAAGGAAAAAAAAGGATTACAGAGTTTTTGCCTTTTGGAATGGGGATGGGGGAGTAAACTGGACAAGACTCCACTTGGGTGGGGTGGCTTAACCTCTCACTGTACACAACGTGACAGTAAAACAAACAAGCAAGCAACACTSTCCCCCATATTCCACTCAGAGAAAACACAGCCAAAATGCATTTTCCCAATTCTAATCCCAGCAACTTCACAGAGATAACAGCAGAAATTGATTTGACCCTGTAACTTCTGTAGTACGACTGCATTTAGACAACACAAGTGCTAGGTGCGCAATTTAGCACCATGAGTTATCCAGTAGAACGAAGCCCAGTGTATTGCTGTTGTTGTTAACACTGAAGAGAACAAAGTGACCTACCCTCTTGAGTCGCCTGGATCAAGGAATCACTGACACAGAATCGCTGGCATGGTTTCCTCAATGAAATAACTGCTCGGGGAAGCTGCATGTAAATTAGGAAATAAAGAAGTTGTAAAAAAGCATGTGCTATCTCCTCTGGTAGTTTTTTTTCAAAACAGGGAAAACCTACTAGTTAAGTCATCTCTAAAAAGGACAGAATGTCTAGAAGGAGTTGTAAGTGGGTGGATTGATGGCAGCATCCTTCTTTTCTGGGGATACAACCTAAAATAAAGACAGAGTTGCTGGGAAACGTGCCTAAATGGTACAATGCTTCCGTATGCCGGGTTGTGGTGTCCCTTACACCAAAAAACAGATAGCTGAGATTCTGTAAGATTTGTGTGAGCAGGGCTTGAAGATGAGCAGTGGTCTACTGCCCTGGGACAAGAGTGAGCTGACAGCCCAAGAAGGGGAAAGGTTTGGCTCTGAACGGCTGAAGAAAGASTGTACTTGATAACAATTTTTTATGTCAGATCTGATGTTTAATTCAGCTGGTGTGGACTATCCTTGATATTTATAAAGGAACAGGATAGGGCCCAAGAACAGAGGGTGTGCTGTGTCAGTAGGATTTGTGCTCTGCAGTTGTATCCTAGACCACTAAAAAAAATCACTTGTAATAATACTTAGTTCATATTTGAAAACTGTCATTACTTCATTTGATCATTTTTAATTCGTTTTATCATTTTGAGTTCAATTGCATATTTTGTAATTTAGAGCAGTATCTGCTAAAAAAATATATCCTGATACTTGAATGTTACAGAGGTAGATATAGTTTAGTCTAGCATATAAAACAACAATAACATTTTTTCTGTATTCAAAGTATAAAATTAAAACTGACACTTTGGATATTGTTATTTATCAAATACTAACTGTAATGATGACCATGACTTCTTTTTTAATCATATACTTTGTAACTAAGTATCTTACAGTACTTCTGAGAGAGTCTGTGAACAGAGATTCAATCTCATTCTCAACTTTCTTTCATTTAACTTGAATTTATAACAAGAAAACGTAAAATCATTCTCCTTCTTTTAGATGAAAGACTCCTGGAGATAAGCCATGATCCTTTTTACAGTTGATCTGCCATGACTGGTCCTGGCATATGGCCTGATGAATGGGTGATGCTCAAGCAGTTCTAAATATCTGATCTAGTCCTAGGGAAAGCTGAATATATGGAGAAGTTGTCTGAAGACCATTAGTTATACTTAAAGATATGTCAAAGCTTTTTACTAACTGTTGAAATCATCTTGTATACCTGAGTCTTTTCCTCTGTAGTGAGGCTGGAAGCTGTGTCTTAAAATTTTCTGTATTTATCTAACCACTCATATTTTCAGGTCTCTCTTTGGTGGTTGCAATAGAAGGTTACAATATGATCATTTTTAAAAGGAAGCTTTCAAATAGACAATCTTACATGCTTTGTCATCTTAGTGAGAAAAAGATTTTGTTGTAGTCCAAGACCTGGTGTGCATCATTATCTTCAGAAACTTATTAAGTTGAAGGAAATAAAAAATTTCAACAGGAAATCAAGGTAAATGTAATGTAGAAGGTCTTGCTTGTGATTAGAGGGACTGATGTCTCTTTTTCAAGGACAAGAAACTACTGTATCAGTTGCGGTGGCTGAWGAATTCTATCAGAGATACTTGGCCTGATGGGATCCTCTGCTCTACAAGTCTATAGGACACTTGCTTCAAAACAATTCGACTTAGCTCTTCCTCCCACTTCCATTTCTGTCTGCGTGTTGGCTGGGGAAGTTGCACATCCTCCTTTATTCCCTTGTAATATTTYAGTATTTGAATATGCATGGTGAGTTCAAACATGGTATATCATTAACAGTTCGTGATAGAGAAGGCAGAAAAATAGTCCCCTGAAAACATCTGGGAAGTTTTGTCACTTTTTTTTCTTTTTTTATTAATAAAGACTCAAGGAAACTGGGCTAGGCCTCAGGTCCAGCAAGGAAATGTAGGYTCTCAATTTCCGTTGAGAAAAAACAGGTATAAATAGCTCAAAAATTAGACTTCACAAATCATAGCTTCACGTGATTTGGACTCTCCATGATTACTGTCTAGCCATTAGTGGCCAAGCTCCCTAGCGGAACACACATCCAAGTGCGGCACATGGATCTGCCTCCCGCAGGAGGACATGTGACCAGAGTGAAGACTAGCTTGGCTAGCAGAAAATGCCAAGAGGAAATGTTAAGTAAAATCCCAACCCTGATAACATTGTTTCTTAAGTTTGGGTTGCAGAGAGATGCCTGCCATTTTAGGATGATTCTCCTAGATTTATGTCCTCTAGAGTTTCTAGCATAAACATTTTTTTCTTTCCTTACTGGGTGGGATACTGGGGTTTGGCAACCCGTTCAGACTCCTCCTAGTAGATACTCTATCTGCTGCTTCCCAAAAGCTAGTCCCAATCAGTAAGTTWTATGTTATTTAAAGCACTCTATCCCCATGAAAGCAGTTCCACTTAGTATAAAGCACTCTGATCTTAAAAGCATTTATTAAGGTAGCAAATGGGAACCAGGTTCTTCACCTGTGCCTCTCCCACCTCTCTTTTTCTCCTCTCACATTTCTGTGACCCAAATGGTCCCTCTGTGCTCCTTCAGGTGCCCCCATGTGCCCCAAACCTGGCCAGTTTTCAAATGTGGCAACTGATCAAACTAACAGCTCTCCCAATCCTTGCTACCACTGTTACAGCAACAGGACAGGTACCAGGAAGTTTGGGCATCCTGTCTTAATTTTTGCTTAGCAAGGTGTCCTCTTGTGTTCCTTTAATGTTTTAGAGCACCAGCACCAACACTTGCAAGGAAAAGTATTGGCTTGGTATAGCATAGCTGCCTCCACCTGAAATCACTCTTTCGTAGGGAAAAAATAAAAAACAAAAACTTACCTCGCTTCCCTACCTGTACCCAGAGTTGGCTCTGATGCTGTGTCCCCTGCACACTGCCAGTCCTGTGAGTCCTGATGAGGCAGAGCAAGGTGTGGACACGTGCCACATAGTGCTGTTGGAGCCTCGGTCACACAGCCAGTGGTCAGCACCGTAACTTCAGTGCCACAGCAACTTAGGCGCCTGGGAACAGGCAATAACTGACTCGGGGTTTTGTGAAGCCAGCTGTTGAATTTAAACCCCAGCTTCTTGTTAATCTGTGGGTTATAGAGGGAAGCAAGCATCAGTAAATCCAGCTCTGTGATTCAGGCTGTGGGGAGAGGAGAGGGTTGAAAGAGTATAGCGGATTACTTTGAAGTGAACTAATTWGTTCTGAATACTAATTCATTCAATCAGTTCTCCTAATTTCCCAACTTTGAAAAAGAAAACATAATGGGACTTAAAACTCAATTGTTATTTCTGAAAATTTTCAAAGAACTGACTTATCTTGCTACATTGRCACGATAATTTGCATGTTGGCTGCACTCATTTGATGCCCTAGATAATTAATTTYGAATTATTGGGTTCAATTTTAATTGACATTGATTTGATAATTAAATATAGTTCTTAGCTACTCTAGCCCAGTCCTGGCAACACGCTCTGCTCACTGATGTCAATAAACACCCACAAAGCTGTTTTCTCTTGCAAACTATCAGTTCAGACTAGAAGTCTTAGGAACTTAAGGCAAACTAAATGGTTCAGCTGAGAGCTTACTTAGCTCAGTCTCAACTAAATATTTTGCTCCATACTTCAGAAGAGAATCTAGTGTTGTAATGACACGCAAAGACTTAACAGTTTCCAAGGCACTGATCATAAGACATACTTCTGTTTCTGCCCTGAAATAAAAATTGGACTTAATCCTCAAGCGAAAGCAAGTCTCATTTGCTGTTTGTGGATCTGATCTTGCCCCCACTACAGCCAGTCTGATTTTGCTACTAACCAGATACGAGCACTAAACTCTTTCCCTCACACACACTTCACTGCTTTAGTCTTTCCTACATACCTCTCAAATCCTTCATTACAAGGATACTAGTTGGTTTAGATATGTACCTTACAGGTCACTCCTTGCTTAAATAACATTGCTAAAAATGATTCAGGAAACAAGGAAACATATTTCTTTGTAGGAATTATTGGCTACAGTAATGCACTTATATGGATGCTGTACTCCTTGTTTGTTCCAGTGCATTCCTCAGTCTGACTCTTTTGGTTGCTGCARTGTCCCTTCCTGGCTGTCAAAGCCAAGAAGTATTCAAATATTCTGTCTCATCTACCTTATATGAGCCAGATCCACATTTAAACTAGCTTGTCCAGGCTCCAGGTSGAGACAGAATTTGGCAAGGAAGATGACTTGCCCCTAACAAACACATTACATATCAGAGGTACTGCGTCTGTCCAGGTGCAGAACAAGATACTTGCACACAAGAGCTTTCCTTCAGTGACCAGTCTTCCGAAGTGCAGACATGAAGCAAACTAGTGGCTTTACCAATAACGGTGCTGCACTGGGACAAGCTGATTTAAATAATGTTTATTGTTCCTGTGTGCCTGATGCTGGACAGATAGATAACCATTAGGTCAGTTCTTAAGGAGGCAAAGCATGACTGAAAGGGCTACCAGACTAATCCCAGTAATTGTCTTTGGATTAGAACCTGGAATAACAGCATAGAGCAAAAAATAAGCATTAAGTTTAGCAATATAGGCAAGTCTATGCTTCTGATGAATAGGATGATGGGCTTGGAAGGAGAAGGAAAACATGGATACAACAGGATCAACAGTATGATTACGCTGGATATGTTCAAAAGCAAACTGCAGTATGATCAATTGCTTATTCTGTCCAGGGTAGGAGCTCAATTAAACATTCAAGTATGCTTAAATGCCATTTAGAATTAAYTCATACTGAGGGCAGTCAAGAGAGCCTGCCACAAACAGATAATTTCTTAAAATGCTTAAGTGTGCCTCTTATAGCCCAACTGCCCTGAGCCACATCTCATCTTCCTGACCTGATGGTCTGCAACCGCAGCTCCTTTACTCTGATGGGCTGGTGAGTTACAATACCCTGTACGTGTTGGTGTCAAAGGTACCAACAGCCTTGGTGGTAATTTAGCATTGCTCTCTCTAACCTTACCTTCACTTTATCCTTAATTTTTAAAATGCCTACAAACTGGCAATAGAAACAAGAAAAGTATAGTCACTTCATACACACACTCCAGGAACATACAGCAGAAAAAAGGCCACAGTGCAGTGGCTTATTTGATGTATCTCACTCAGCAATCTAACCCAACATATGGTGTCTGCAGAGTGCCCCAAATGCAGATCTTTTGCAACTAGGGCGTTTCTGGCAGAAAAGTCAAACCTGGAAAAAAGACATACAGAAGCTACTAGGACATAAAGACCTTTTTAGTGGTGTAAATATTGGAACTGCTCTAAAATCAATTTTTCCAGTCTAGACCCAAGTCTTTAGATGAATCTGGGTGCCTCACTTGCACTGGTTTCAGTGGCATACATCTGAGGAACTAGCCTTAAGTCTCTCCAGAACTTCTCAGAGAGAACTGGGTGATTTTTTGCCAGTACAAGTTTCTTTTATATTGTTCTGGCAGTGTGAAAATTCTCTAGTACAAGAAAGAAGCCAGACTCAAATGTTTATTTTGCTGCCTATTTGAAGCACTATGGTTTAGCATCTGCTAWGCACATGAAGACTGTAGCAAGAATCCCGTTGGCCTGAACTAGCAATTGTATAGTCCAATTTTAAATTTGCTTATGCAACACATTCTTCAACTTCATCAGACACTTTCAGGCCCAATTACTGAAAACAAAGCTTATTAACCATGGTTAGCTTGGAAAATTGGCTCTTTTTATACTGGATTAATTATTATATATGTCCATAACAACATACTTGAAAGATTAATATTTGGGCTAAGCCTGATAATCTGGCAGAAATTGGTTCCACAGCTGGAGGCTGCTTATTAATAACCGTGCATGG
Organism: Rhea americana; assembly: GCF_003343005.1. Lineage (NCBI taxonomy): Eukaryota > Metazoa > Chordata > Aves > Rheiformes > Rheidae > Rhea > Rhea americana. Next base: position 11,034,270 of record NW_028186867.1, on the reverse strand, counting down.
CTGCAATCGTAGTTGTTGCTCTCAAGTCTGAAGAAAGAAGCATCTTCCAAAGTTGCTAGCCTATGCAAGATGCAGGCTGGTGGCAGCCACAGCTTTCCAACACACTTCACTAACAAGGTAATTATTATTATTATTTATATTTCACAGGTAGAAAAATAGAGGCACAAAGATGTAGCATGTGGCTATCCCARGATGCTGGTACATATAGGACAGCCAAGTAGAGAAGTCAGATTTGCGACTACCATTTCTTGGCCACTGGTTCACCCTGAGATCTAACTTTCTGCTGCTTTACTGGTAATTAGCAGTTGTCAGTGCAGTGTCAAAGGCACTGCTGTAACACATTTGCGCTGGCCTGATCGGCTTAGCAGACTAGCTGCAGTGTCTGTACCAGCAACAGCTTCCATTTGATTTTTTTGGTCAGGCTCCAGTAGAGTGTGTGTTATGGTAGTCAAGCCCGGAGAGGTATGGATTACAGGGACAAAATCCTCCTCTAATAGAGAGGAGTATTGCCTCTTGGCAGGAGGCATTTCACAAGGCATTTAATTTAGCACAGGGAGTGCTACCACTTGGGACTCAGAGTTGGAAATGATGCAAGTTACATGTGTGGGTCAATGAGTCTTGGACTCCAATTTGACACAGTGATGTAGACTACGAAATGAGAGGTTGGAAAGTACATGAGATGAGTAACAGCATTTAGATTAAGRTTGCCTGCTCTATCTTATATTTTCTCTCCTTTGCTCTAGAAGTCCCTCTTGTTTAAACCTGCTTGTATCACTTTCGATTTGCATTCTAATATTTAAATTTTGTTTTATTTTAGCTGTGAAAGCATTTTAAATACTGCTGCCATTGAATGTTTTTTCTTTCATTAACTGGTAACAGGACACACGCAGACACACAGAAGTCTCTGCTACAATTCAGTCTCTTCTGAATTTGTCCCATCTTGAACAGTTGGTTTGATCCTGCAGCAAGCAGCAATGCACTCCTCCTGGATGCTGTTGGGGTTCAGTGTGGGAAAAAGATTTTCCCTTTGCAGATCAGCTTCAAGGCCAGGAGCTTACTCTTTTTTTGTTGTTTTCTTCTTTGTGTAGATTTTGGGCCTGCCATCTCATTTAGCCCAAATGAGCTCAAATTTAGCTCAAAACTGTTTGTGTGTTTTGGGGAGAACATTCTTGRGGAGAAAAGAAGACACAAATGAGAGAGGGAAGGAGAGACGAAGGCTGAAAGCAGAGTTCGAGAGCTTCTTGTGTGGCCTCTTTACATCACCAGTTTGGGCTAACCAACAGGACATCCTTCAGGATGTTGTTTATTCCGATTTTCGTCTGAGAGAGGTGATTTTCCTCCTCTCCCCCAGCTCAAGACTTGACGATTTAGCAGTTCCCAGTGCCACAGCACTGGCGGCAGGGGACAGATCAGCTCTCTGACTGCTCACAGACCCTTCCAGTGCGGGGTCAGGAGGAGCACACCTTTGGGGGCCGGGTGGTGAAACCTATCCTTTGCATCGCGTCAGGTGATTTAATACGGCAYGAGGTGTCCCCAGCACCTCAACATGCAGCATGCTTTGAAAGACTGGAACTTTTGCASTGTGCCCTCTTCTTTCAGGTACAGYCACCAGCTGGACCATAATCTTTGGTGGAGTTGAGGAGCCACCACCCCAGAGCCTCTGCACATACATCCTGGCTGCCATGCGCTGGAGCACGTCTGGGAAAGAGTTGCCTAAAACCCGCTGGCTAAAAGCCATCAACGCACACACCACCAAAACCTGGTTTTGGACGCGGTCTATGGGTGTTTCAGTCCTTCGGGCGCACCAAAGCCACTTTTATTTTTTTAATTTTATATTTTGGAAACACGAGTGCGAGGGACTTGTTAAAGCCGCTTCAAGACGTTAAAACACAGCGGTGCGCCTCCCGCACACACCGGAGCGCACCTGGCGCTGGGCCCTCGGCCCCGAGCAGCGAGGCGGTCCCGGCCCCCGCCACCGCCCGGCCCTTCCTCGCCGCGCTCCTCCTCCTCTTCCTCCTCCTCCTCCTCCTCCTTCTCCTCCTCCTCCTCCTGCTGCTCCCCGCGGCCCCAGCGGCCGCGCAGGCAGGGCCGGGCGGCCCGCGGCC